>NW_020173654.1:1935261-1998791 GCF_003031525.2 Neophocaena asiaeorientalis asiaeorientalis
AGAACTACCATATGACCCAGCAATCCCACTACTGGGCATATACCCTGAGAAAACCATAATTCAAAATGAGTCATGTACCAAAATGTTAACTGCAGCTCTATTTACAAAAGCCTGAAGATGGAAACAACCTAAGTGTCCATCATCAGATGAATGGATAAAGAAGATGTGGCACATATATACAATGGAATATTACTCAGCCATAAAAAGAAACGAAATTGAACTATTTGTCATGAGGTGGATGGACCTAAAGTCTGTCACACAGAGCGAAGTAAGTCAGAAAGAGAAAGACAAATACCATATGCTAACACATATATATGGAATTTAAGGAAAAAAATGTCATGAAGAACCTAGGGGTAAGACAGGAATAAAGACACAGACCTAGTAGAGAATGGACTTGAGGATATGGGGAGGGGGAAGGGTAAGGTGTGACAAAGCGAGAGAAGCATGGACATATATACACTACCAAACGTAAGGTAGATAGCTAGTGGGAAGCAGCCGCATAGCACTGGGAGATCAGCTCGGCGCTTTGTGACTGCTTGAAGGGGTGGGGTAGGGAGGGTGGGAGGGAGGGAGATGCAAGAGAGAAGAGATATGGGAAAATATGTATATGTATAACTGATTTACTTTGTTATAAAGCAGAAACTAACACATTGTAAAGCAAGTATACTCCAATAAAGATGCAAAAATAATAATGATTTTTTTTTTTGGCTGCACAGAGCAGCTTGCGGGATCTTATCTCCCTGACCAGGGGTTGAATCCAAGCCCCCCGCAGTGGAAATGTGGAGCCCTAACCACTGGACAACCAGGGAATTTCCCGAAAACATTCTCAAGATGTCAGTTAATGGAAAGCTACTACCTTCTCCTCTAATCATTTCCCATAGTAATAAAAAAAAAGCAGTAAGACCATGCAGAAATGGCACAAGAAACATGAACGTTATGTTAGAGACCTTGATAATCATGTCATTTATACCCCTATCATTACTATCTTCTTAAAAGCAAGAAATATCTGTGCAATATGAACTCATTGTTATACAGGGTAAAGTATTTTGTAGTTTACTTCCATTAAGAGCAAGGGGGGAGGGGAGGAAACAGAGTAACTTCACAATGTTCAAACTTGACAAACACACCACTGCCATTTGATCGAGGTCAACAACAATAGTCATACTGATAATATATACCCTTGATATGATGTGATGAAAATGGCATGTCAGTGATTTTTCTTCTAATAATCCAGAACCCCAATCATATCATGAGAAAAACATCAAACTATAATAATGGGCATTCTACAGAATATCTGACTAGTACTCCTCAAAACAAGGTCATCAAAAAATGATACAAATGAACTTATTTACAAAACAGAACTAGTCTCACAGACATAGAAAACAAACTTACAGTTACCAAAGGAGACTCAGGGGAGTGAGGGAGATAAATTAGGAGTATGGGATTAACAGATACAAACTACTGTATATAAAATAGATAAACAACAAGGACGTACTGTATAGCACAGGGAACTATGTTCAATATCTTTTAATAACCTATAATGGAAAGGAATCTGAAAAATAAAATTTATATTTATAACTGAATCACTTTGCTGTACACCTGAAACTAACACAACATTGTAAATTAACTATACTTCAATTAAAAATGGTTAAATTTTTTAAAAAGTTCATGAAATACAAGGAAATCTGAGTATCTGTCACAGCCAAGAGGAGCCTAAAGAGACATGACAACTAAATGTAATATGTTCCAAAATGGGATCCTGGAAGAGAAAAAACTAAAGTTTTCAGTAAAAACTAAAGAAATCTGAATAAACTATGGATATTACTTAATAATAATGTACAAATACTGGTTCATTAACTGTAACAAATGCTGATGCTATTGTAGGATGTTAATAACAGGAAAAACTGGGTGTGGAATATATGAGAATCCTCTGTACAAGCTTCTCAATATTTGGTAAATCTAAAACTGCTCTAAAGAATAAAGTCCACTGTAAAATTCCTTAAATGACTCCACTTGGATAAAAAAGCAAGGGGAGGCATAAAACCCATTCACACATGTTCAATAAGACATTTGCTATGAATAAATGACCTTGGTCATTTGCAAAGAGAATACTGATATTCTTTATCCATGCAGATTCTTTCTTCTTTCTAACAAACCAACAATTAAAACATGTGAAATTATATTCAAAAAAGACAATTTATCTACAGGTAGATAATAAAAGACCATAAAGTTATTCAAGAAATGTGGGATGATAAGCTAGTATTAATCTAGAATAGTAGTTTCTTACTATTGCCCTATTTCTAATCACAGATGGGCTCCTAAAATAATTAGCCTTATTTCTTCCCTTTACACCACTTGAGCCTAACTCAACTTCCCTCTTAAGAAGCTGTCAAAAACAGAAAGCAAGTCAATCTTATGGCACCTGAATTGGAGGAGATATCTATTTCATTTAATTAAAAAAATTTGTTAAAATAACAATACTTCACATGTCAGCAAAGATGACGTTGAGACCAGGCACTTCTTCCCTAGCTCTTCATCACCAGCCTTTTTCTTAATGTAAAACATTTTGTGGAAATACAACGCATGAAAAAAAGCACAAAAAACAAAGTTCAGCTCAATTTTTTTTTAAATCCAAAAGCACTGATGGCTTTGCTCCTTTTATTGCAGATTTGTGCCATTACAAGGATAATCTGGGAATATATTGAAAAAAAACTTCTCCCTTTTATATACACAAAACGTATGACATGAAATACTTTGTGAGAGAGCTGAGGTAATAGGAACACACTCAGAAACAACAGTACGAAACGTTCCAGATGTTTAAAAAGTGAATTCATCATGAATTAAGCACCTAAAAACAGAGCATACCCAGAACCCCAGAAGCTTCAGCAGCCCCTTCCAGACAGAAAGCCCCAATGGTAACCACTAGCTTCAAGTTCTAACAGAATCAATTAGTTTCACCTGTTTTTTGAACTACATATAAACAGAATCATACAGGCTTCACAGGTGGCTTCACAGGTGAATTCTATCAAACATTTACAGACGAGCTAACACAACCTTCTCTAACTCTTCAAAAATATAGCAGAGGGACGAACACTCCCAAATTCATTCTATGAGGCCACCATCACCCTGATACCAAAACCAGACAAAAATGTCACAAAGGAAGAAAATTACGGGCCAATATCACTGATGAACATAGATGCAAAAATCCTCAACAAAATACTAGCAAACAGAATCCAACAGCACATTAAAAGGATCATACACCCTGATCAAATGTGGTTTATCCCAGGAATGCAAGGATTCTTCAATAAATGCAAATCAATCAATGTGATACACCATATTAACAAATTGAAGAAAAAAAACATATGATCATCTAAATAGATGCAGGAAAAGCTTTTGACAAAATTCAACACCCATTTATGATAAAAACTCTCCAGAAAGTGGGCATAGAGGGAACCTACCTCAACATAATAAAGGCCATACCAACCCACAGCAAACATCATTCTCAATAGTGAAAAACTGAAAGCATTTCCTCTAAGATCAGGAACAAGACAAGGATGTCCACTCTCACCACTATTATTCAAAAACATAGTTCTGGAAGTCCTAGCCACATCAATCAGAGAAGAAAAAGAAATAAAAGGAATCCAAATTGGAAAAGAAGAAGTAAAACTCTCCCTGTTTGCAGAAGACGTGATACTATACATAGAGAATCCTAAAAATGCCACCAGAAAACTACTAGAGCTAATCAATGAATTTGGTAAAGTAGTAGGGTACAAAATTAATGCACAGAAATCTCTTGCATTCCTATATACTAATGATGAAAAATCTGAAAGAGAAATTAAGGAAACACTCCCATTTACCATTGCAACAAAAAGAATAAAATACCTAGGAATAAACCTACCTAGGGAGAAAAAGACCTGTATGCAGAAAACTGTAAGACACTGATGAAAGAAATTAAAGATGATACAAATAGATGGAGAGATATACCACGTTCTTGGATTGGAAAAATCAATACTATGAAAGTAATTATATTACCCAAAGCAATCTACAGATTCAATGCAATCTCTATCAAATTACCAATTTACAGAACTAGAACAAGTCATCTTAAAACTTGTATGGAGACACAAAAGACCCCGAATAGCCAAAGCAGTCTTGAGGGAAAAAAATGGAGCTGGAGGAATCAGGCTCCCTGACTTCAGACTATACTACAAAGCTACAGTAATAAAGACATTATGGTACTGGCACAAAAACAGAAACATAGATCAATGGAACAAGATAGAAAGCCCAGAGATAAACCCACGCACCTATGGTCAACTAATCTATGACAAACAAGGCAAAGATATACAATGAAGAAGAGACAGTCTCTTAAATAAGTGGTGCTGGGAAAACTGGACAGCTACATGTAAAAGAATGAAATTAGAACACTCCCTAACACCATACACAAAAATAAACTCAAAATGGATTTGAGACCTAAATGTAAGATGAGACACTATAAAACTCTTAGAGGAAAACATAGGAAAAACACTCTTTGACATAAATCACAGCAAGATCTTTCTTGATCCACCTCCTAGAGTAATGGAAATTTAAAAAAAAGTAAACAAATGGACCTGATGAAACTTTAAAGCTTTTGCACAGCAAAGGAAACCATAAACAAGACGAAAAGACAACCCTCAGAATGGGAGAAAATATTTGCAAATGTATCAACAGACAAAGGATTAATCTCCAAAATATATAAACAGCTCATGCAACTCAATATTAAAGAAACAAACAACCCAATCCAAAAATGGGCCAAAGACCTAAATAAACATTTCTCCAAAGAAGACATACAGATGGCCAAGCACATGACAAGCTGCTCAACATCACTAATTATTAGATAAATGCAAATCAAAACTACAATGATGGGGCTTCCCTGGTGGGGCAGTGGTTGAGAGTCTGCCTGCCGATGCAGAGGACATGGGTTCATGCCCCAGTCCAGGAAGATCCCACATACCATGGAGCGGCTAGGCCCGTGAGCCATGGCCGCTAAGCCTGTGCATTCAGAGCCTGTGCTCCGCAATGGGAGAGGCCACAACAGTGAGAGGCCTGTGTACCGCAAAAAAAAAAAAAAAGTACAATGAGGCATCACCTCACAGCAGTTAAAAAGGGAACCACCAGAAAATGTACAAAAAACAAATGCTGAAGAGTGTGCGGAGAAAAGGGAACCCTCTTGCACTGTTGGTGGGAATGTAAATTGATACAGCCACTATGGAGAACAGCATGGAGGTTCCTTAAAAAACTAAAAATAAAGTTACCATATGATCCAGCAATCCCACTACTGGGCATATACCTAGAGAAAACCATAATCCAAAAAGACACATGCACCCCAATGTTCACTGCAGCACTAGTACAACAGCCAGGTCATGGAAACAATCTAAATGTCCATCAACAGAGGAATGGATAAAGAAGATGTGGTACATATATACAATGGAATATTACTCAGCCATAAAAAGGAACGCAATTGAGTCACTTGTTGAGACACGGACAGATCTAGAGACTGTCATACAGAGTGAAGTAAGTCAGAAAGAGAAAAACAAATATCGTATATTAATGCATGTATGTGGAACCTAGAAAAGTGGTACGGATGAGCTGGTTTCCAGCGCTGAAGTTGAGACACAGATGTAGAGAAAAGACATGTGTACACCAAGGGGGGAAAACCGCGGTGGGGTGGGGATGGTGGTGTGCTGAATTGGGTGATTGGGATTGACATGTATACACTGACTGATGTGTATAAAATTGATAACTAATAAGAACATGCAGTATAAAAAAACAAACAAAAAAAACAACTAGTACTAAACTTTCCTTGGGTTATTTGTATGGAAATATGTTAATATAAATATTTCAGACATTACATGAAATTTCTAAAAATCTTATATGTTCTGGTACAATGTTATAATTCACAATTCTAGTTATTAGTTTAAAATGTATATCTCAGAAATAACTAAATTTCCTTGTCAATTGCATTATTATTATGAACTTTTATCAAATATTTAAACATGGTCATTTTTAAGTCTTTTGTCATTTAGAGACAGTTCTAGGTATACTCTGATGCTTTTGCAAATATGTTCCTATAAAAGGGTTTCATCTTCAAGAAATTCATGGAAAAGATTCTGACAAGTACAGGTTTCTGGTAACTGACTATACTGCTGAACTGAATGAATAAGCATTTTCAGAACTCTAATGGAAAACTGATGAACTCATAAAAGTGTGAACAAAAGATCAAGATGAAAAAAAATTAATTAGACGGGACTGAGTGAACTGATGAGGGTGATTATAATATTTGTGACTTCTGTTTGAATAAAAAAAAAAGGATCATACTCCATGATCAAGTGGGGGTTATCACAGGAATGCAAGGATTCTTCAATATACACAAATCAATCAATGTGATATACCATATTAACAGAGTGAAGGAGAAAAACCATGTGATCATCTCAATAGATGCAGAAAAAGCTTTTGACAAAATTTATCACCAATTTATGATAAAAAACCTTCCAGAAAGTAGGCAGAAAGGGAACTTACCTCAACATAATAAAGGCCATATATGACAAAACCACAGCCAACATCATTTTAAACGGTGAAAAACTGAAACCATTTCCACTAAGATCAGGAACAAGACAATGTGCCCCACTCTCACCAGTATTATTCAACATAGTTTTGGAAGTTTTAGCCACAGCAATCAGAGAAGAAAAAGAAATAAAAGGAATCCAAATTGGAAAAGAGGAAGTAAAACTGCCACTGTTTGTACATTACATGATACTATACATAGAAAATCCTAAAGATGCTACCAGAAAACTACTAGAGCTAATCAATGAGTTTGGTAAAGTAGCTGAATACAAAGTTAATGCACAGAAATCTCTTGCATTCCTATACACCAATGATGAAAAATCTTAAAGAGAAATTAAGGAAACACTCCCATTTACCATTGCAACTAAAAGAATAAAATATTCTAGGAATAAACCTACCTAAGGAGACAAAAGACCTGTATGCACAAAAGTATAAGACTCTGATGAAAGAAATTAAAGATGATACAAAGAGATGGAGAGAAATACCATGTTCTCGGCTTGGAAGAATCAACATTTTACAAATGACTATACCACCCAAAGCAATCTACAGATTCAATGCAATCCCTATCAAACTACCACTGGCATTTTTCACAGAACTAGAACAAAAAATTTCAATTTGTATGGAAACACAAAAGACCCCGAATAGCCAAAGCAACCTTGAGAAAGAAAAATGGAGCTGGAGGATTCAGGCTCCCTGACTTAAGACTATACTACAAAGCTACAGTAATGAAGACATTAAGGTACTGGCACAAAAACAGAAATATAGATCAATGGAACAGGATAGAAAATCCAGAGATAAACCCACGCATATATGGTCACCTTATCTTTGATAAAGGAGGCAAGAACATACAATGGAGAAAAGACAGCCTCTTCAATAAGTGGTGCTGGGAAAACTGGACAGCTACATATAAAAGAATGAAATTAGAACACTCCCGAACACCGTACACAAAAATAAACTCAAAATTAATTAAAGACCTAAATGTAAGGCCAGACACTATAAAACTCTTAGAGGAAAATGCAGGTAGAACACTCTCTAACAGAAATCACAGCAAGATTCTTTTGACCCACCTCCTAGAGAAATGAAAATAAAAACAAAAATAAACAAATGGGACCTAATGAAACTTAAAAGCTTTTGCACAGGAGAAGAAACCATAGACAAGACAAAAAGACAACCCTCAGAACTGGAGAAAATATTTGCAAACAAAGCAACTGACAAAGGATTAATCTCCAAAGTATACAAGCAGCTCATGCAGATCAATATCAAAAAAACAAACCACCCAATCCAACAATTGGCGGAAGACCTAAATAGACATTTCTCCAAAGAAGATATGCCAACAAACACATGAAAGGATGCTCAACATCACTAATAATTACAGAAATGCAAATCAAAACTACAATGAGGTATCACCTCACACTGGTCAGAATGGCCATCATCAAAATGTCTACAAAGAATAAATGCTGGAGAGGGTATGGAGAAAAGAAAACCCTCTTGCACTGTTGGTGGGAATGTAAATTGGTACAGCCACTATGGAGAACAGTATGGAGGTTCCTTAAAAAACTAAAATTAGAACTACCATACAACCCAGCATTCCCACTACTGGGCATATACCCTGAGAAAACCATAATTCAAAGAGAGTCATGTACCACAATATTCATTGCAGGTCTATTTACAATAGCCAGGACATGGAAGCATTTGTGTCCTAAGTGTCCTAAGTGTCCTAAGTGTCCATCGACAGATGAATGGATAAAGAAGATGTGGCACATATATACAATGGAATATTACTTAGTCATAAAAGGAAATGAAATTGATTTATTTATAGTGAGGTGGATGGACCTAGAGACTGTCACAGAGAGTGAAGTAAGTCAGAAAGAGAAAAACAAATATTGTATGCCAATACATATATATGGAATCTAAAAATAAAAAAAGTTCTGAATAACCTAGGGGCAGGACAGGAATAAGGACACAGATGTATAGAATGGACTTGAGGACATGGGGAGGGGGAAGGGTAAGCTGGGATGAAGTGAGAGAGTGGCATGTATGTATATACCCTACAAAATGTAAAATAGATAGCTAGTGGGAAGCAGCCACATAGCACAGGGAGATCAGCTTGGTGCTTTGTGTCCACCTAGAGGGGTGGGGAAGGGAGGGTCGGAGGGAAACGCAAGAGGGAGGAGATATGGGGATATGTATATGTATAGCTGATTCACTTTGTTATAAAGCAGAAACTAACACACCATTGTAAAGCAATTATATTCCAATAAAGATGTAAAAGAAAAATTGATGTAAATGATGACATTATTTTCTCAATAAAATTTTATGAAACAAATATCCAAAATATGAGACAAAAAGATTAAATGACAAAACATGAGTAAAATGGAGCTGAATAAAGCAAAGAATAAAAGTAAAAAAACTGAAATGCCATAGATAAGAACATCATTATAGAAGCAGAAACACATCAGAACATTTAATCCAAAATATGAAATCAATCAATTTACTAGAACTATCAGAATGCACTGAAATGGAGAAAGATGAAAAGTATAAGAGAAAATATGAAAAGTGTAGAGGACAAAAATGGTTATTTGATGTCACTGAAAAAGAGACCATACAAATGGAATAGAAGCAACAAATAGATGTTAAATATCTATATATAGATATATAGATATTCCTTAGATGAAGGCTATAATATTCACATCTAAACAGACTTACAACTTTCCACAAACAAAATTAATGAATATAGATAAAAACCTAATGTACTCTCATGAAAAAATAAAAAATTGAGCATTAAATCTGAAAAAGAATCATGCAAGCATCCACATAGAAAAACAAAAGAAAAATGCATTCAAACAGCCTCAGACTGCTCTGCCTTATTATTTGAAAAAAACACTGTGAATAAAGTCTATACCTTATTGAGGACTGAAAATGTTATAAGCTAGCTACTAAACAACCCAACAAAAGTGAATGTTTCACATATGAAGGCAAGGGGACAATCTCAGACACTCTCATGAAGTAAACATATATTTTTAAATAAAAGTACTTAGAGACGTATTCTAGGTAGTCATTAGAGGTATTGGAATAAAGAACTCAGGAGTAGAGAAACTGAAGTGGAGGAAAGTGGCATGCTGGTGAAACCATTTCAACATACAACTAAGCCTCGACTGTTGTCATAAATGTCATTACAAAAAAGGAAAAAAAAAGAATGCAAGTTTTATAAGTAGTTATGGAAAGGTAAAATACTTCTGTAAAAATATTATTTAATAATCTGGGACTATTTCACAATGTGCATGATGAAGATGATATTTTATTTGTAAATTTCTCCTATAAATTAAATGTGAACCTTACAGTTAGGGCCAACGGGTATATGAAAAGATGCCCAACATCACCAATCACTGGGTAAACACAAATCAAAACCACAATGAATTATCACCTCATACCTGTTAGAATGGCTATTATAACAAGAGTCGGTAAGCATGTGGAGAAAAGGGAGCCCTTGTGCACCCTTGGTGGGAATGTAAATTGGTACAGCCAATATGGAAAACAGTATAGAAGTTCTTCAAAAAAATTAAAAATAGAACTACCATATGACCTGCCAATCCCACTTCTGGGTCTATATCCAAAGGAAATTAGGGGCTTCCCTCGTGGTGCAGTGGTTAAGATTCCACCTGCCAATGTAGGGGACATGGGTTTGAGCCCTGGTCTGGGAAGATCCCACATGCCGCGGAGCAACTAAGCCCATGTACCACAACTACTGAGCCTGTGTTCTAGGGCCCGTGAGCCACAACTACTGAGTCTGTGTGCCACAACTACTGAAGCCCACGTGCCTAGAGCCCGTGCTCTGCAGCAAGAGAAGCCACTGCAATGAGAAGCTCATGCACCGCAACAAAGAGTTGCACCCCCTCGCTGCCACTAGAGAAAAACCCATGCACAGCAACAAAGACCCAATGCAACCAAAAAATAAATAAAATAAATAAATAAAATAAAATAAAGTTTTAAAAAACACAAAGGAAATGAAATCGAAGAGATATCACAGCATTGTTCACAATAGCCAAGACAGGGAAACAAACTAAGTGATCATCAATGAATTAATGAATTTTTTAAATGTGAGATATATATAGATATATAGACACACACACACACACACACACACACACACACACAATGGAATATTATACGGCCATAGAAAGAAGGCAATCCTGCTATTTGTGACAACATGGATTACCTTTGAGGGCATTACGCTAAGTGAAATAAGACAGAGAAAGACAAGTACTCTATGATACCACTTACATATGGAAACTAAAAAAGCTAAACTCATAGAAATAGAGAGTAAAATGATGGTTGCCAGGAGGCTAGCAGGTGAGGGAAATGGGGTTGGTCAAGGGATACAAACTTCCATTTATAAGATGAGTAAGTTCTGGGGATCTAATTACAGCAGATCTATGCAATGGTGACTAGAGTTAACAACACTGTACTATATAATTGAAAGTTGTTAAGAGAGTAAATCTTAAATATTCTTACCACACACACAGAGAGATAATAATGACGTGAGGTGATGGAGGTATTAACTAACCTTATGTGGTAACCATTTCACGATATGTACATGTATCAAAGCATCATGCTATATCCTGTTGTATACCATAAATGTACACAAGGTCATATGTCAATTATACCTCAATAATAAACACTACAGTTAAAAATGAAAAAAAACCCACATTAAAAAGCAAATCTCCAAAGAAAAAAGCCACATGACCATTTGTTTAAGAGATTTCTAAAATTCTGATATTATCATCTCAACTTGGAGTATAAGAAAAGAACAAAATATCACCTGTATATTGGGAATTTTCAACAGAACATTTGTAATTTTTTTTTCTCCTTTTATGGAAAGAGAGGTAAGAGTCCAAATGATTATGCTTAGTTTACATACTGAGGGTATCTTATTTTCAAATATATCATGAATTAGTGAACGTGTACTTATCAAGAATATTGGGACAGAAGAATATTTCACTTGGTAAAAACAGTTGAGCCAATTAGACCATCCACTTCTTCACCTGGTAATTCTAAGGAAATAATCTGAAAACCCAGTGTCTGATATCACAGACGTGGTAGAAATACACCAGTTAAAAAAAAATTAACCTGCTCTAACAAGAGCCAAGGTAAAGTCCCCAACATAAGGAGGCTGGAGGTATATGTCTTCAGACACTCTTAGGAAAGTGAACCCAATGATTTCCCCATAAGAAGTACCTAAGACTTGACTCCAGCTTAACCAGGGCCCAAGACAGGACAACAACGTTTGCCAGCCTCACTCAAGGAGAAGTGCCAGACTGTGAACTGGGGGGTCAGGGGAGGGAGACTGGGGGAATGGATGACCAATGGGACTAGAATTAACTTTTTATTCTGTCTCATTTTCAGCAATGAGCACATGTGACGCTTCTATTCAGAAAAAAAGTGATAGTTTTCAAAAATGGTTGTTGTAGATTATATATAACATGGGCCATATTCATGATCTAAGTGCTGAAGCAGTTTATAAAGTGGTATAAATTCTACTTACAACTATGAGGAACAAATGAGTTTGGAAGGAAAAAAAGCAACAAAATGATATGGACAGTAAGATTATAAATGACTGTTTTTTTCCTAATGTTTAAACCATCTATAATATAGTTCTATTTTAAAATCATTTTAAAGTATTTTAAACATAATTTGTATCCAATCATTGTGCAAAAAATATAGACAAGTGACCTTTGTGATTTATGTGTCAAATATCGTCACACTTTCAAGCCGTTAAACAGATTATAGGATGACCAATGAATCGTATTAAATGCATATTACAATTATTTTTTAAAATTTGGTGCATTGAAAAATAATTTTGAAAACTGGAGACTTAAAATGGAGGTAATTTCCAAGTGAACATTCTTTCTGGTCTCACCCTTTAAGAAAGCGGAGTAGTAACCATTGACTGATTGACCGTTGGCATTATCAGCATTTTACACGTGACAAATACTCATGCAACTGAACCAAATTTTACCTCTAATCAAGAATGGCAGAGTCATGCAGAGACTCGTTATATTCCCACTAAAGCAACCAAGGAAAAATTTCTTTCAGATGCAGTAAAAACCCACACAGAGACTTTTATGAAAATTTGGTGTTCCTTGCCGGGAGGAAAATCCACAAGGCCAAAGAACCTTATCTCCTGCAACTATTATTCTTCAGACTATTTCAAGAGCTCATTGTCAGAGAAGTTGAACTTGACCCTGCTTTGGATGTGGAGTAATTTCTCATCACAGAACTGTCACTTCCCAGCATTCCAACCCCAGGCACATGATGAGCTGTGGCCTGACAGGAGCTATAATCAGAGGTAAAGCAACTGGGGATAAAGTATGAAGTGCCATGAGTTTTGATATAAATCAATAGAGAAATCCCTTCTCTATCCAGTTAAATCATTTATAACTTTATTGTCTTACAGGAAATACAGCCTGTGTCAAAAGAAAGGCGAAGTCAGAATCTGCTGCTAGAATTCCTATAATGTCTATTTTCTCAACAGTGCTTTAGCAAACTTTCGGTCCTGAGATTTGAAAAGAGCGTTACTAATTCAGAGTACCTTGTCTTGACCCTACCCTGGGCCTGAGGGTAGAATCCCATTGTGTTAAGAGCTCACTGTCGCCCCCTTTTCCAGAAATTGCCCTCAACTGGGAGGAACTGCCTTATCCTCCCCCTTCTCCTCAGCCACAGCCCCCAGTTACTGACGGAATGATTCTGGGGTTCAGAAGGACAAGCACCTCACCTTTTGCGCAGTTGATACTCCAGAGTCCCACTCCCCGAGCCCCGACCCGCACACCC
This sequence comes from Neophocaena asiaeorientalis asiaeorientalis, assembly GCF_003031525.2. NCBI lineage: Eukaryota > Metazoa > Chordata > Mammalia > Artiodactyla > Phocoenidae > Neophocaena > Neophocaena asiaeorientalis. The sequence continues at coordinate 1,948,687 of NW_020173654.1, forward strand.
TGCCCCCGTGTCTTGGTTGGCCAAAAAGTTCGTTCGGGTTTTCCGGACGCTCTTAAAACCCGAACGAACTTTTGGGCCAATCCAATATTAGCCCAAGGCCAGATTTTATGCTACTGGGTTCTTTCTCCCTCCCTTCCTGCCTCTTCCCCTTTTCCTGCTTCACATCCTTCCTTAAAGGCTCTCCCCAAAATGCATTTCCTCCATAAATTACAGGCACCCAAATTCCTGTTTTAGGCTCGCCTTTAAGAGACAGTGTAAGTTCAACAAACAAATGTTGGCTTCTCAGGCATACGTGACAATGCTTAAGTTTTTTGAAAGCATGACCTTAATTTTGGGGATAATGTTATGACAACAAGATTCGACTCCTATACTTGGACCTCATTTTTGCATCCAACAACTCTGAAATTAGCAGCGGAAGACAGGATACCCTGTCTGCCCTCCAAAGGTCTCTATCCTTCACAAAATTGAAATGCAGAATGCCTTTTGATGCCCCAGGGTTCGCTGCAGTACCTTGCCCTTCCTCATCTTTATGTGACTTCTAAATCAATCATTTTACGTATGTGTGAGAAGTTGTTTTGATTTGCTTTAATTCCTGCTAAAGAGAATTTTAATTTACATTTCAATCACTGGGAAAAAAAATTTTTGAGCAGGTCCTGGGGATAGAGCAATGAACACAACAAACAAAATCCTTATTTTTATGATGCTTAAATTCTAATTGTGGAACGCCAAAAATTAAAAAAAGAAAATAAATAAAAAGCATACTTTCTAGTAAAGAAGCAATTTCCCAAAATAATATATTCAACTTTGTCCCTCAATTTTAAACAATCTTTCCCTCCATACATTGCACTCTACGCCAAGAAGCTTAATAGTCATTGAAATGTTTTAATGAAATATAGATTGACCAAAATGGTATAATTCCTATGATGTAATTCCTCAGTGGTGGTAAGTTGAAGGAACTATCGTTTGAAAGTTGATACTAGGTTTACCCAATAATTTCATTGCCCCATTATTTGCATATTGATGGGGCTTTGGGAATATCACAGCATCCAGTACAGCCTTTTTTCACAATATACATCAAGATTGTGTTTCCAATTAGACCACTGGAGTAACAGACACATTCACTGGGGAGATGAGGCCAGGTCAAAACAAGGAATCACATACAGCTCTAGCTGCAGAAGAGATTTGAACGCTACCAGATGCTGAGATGCTTGAGGATGGTACCATGTGTCCCCAACAGAGAAGATACTAAGTAAATGTTTGTGGAATGAAAGAATAAATAAATACATAGATCCATATAGTGAAAATTAGCATTTTATGTTTCTTCTTGCTCCTTACTGGCTCTGAGGAAATACGTCATGTAATCTTAGACAATAATTTCCTCAGAGATAAAGAAAATGACTTTAAGCCAGAAGGCATTTCAGAAATCACTTTGTGACTTTACTACATACATTAATGATTATTGGGTGATGTTTCAGATTAATAGGTCATACTCATCGTAGCTGTAAAAATAAGTACTATTGTGTGAAGTAGCTAATGTCTAAAACGTAATGGACAGTTTCTAATATAAACATTTTCAGGGACATTTTAGAAGTAATATTCCCTTCCTCACATCTTTCAATACAGACATAGAACAAAAAAAATATCAGTTAATCTATCTATTTATCTACTCCTTTTCATTGCTGAACCCCAAATTGACTCTGAACAAGTAGTCCCACTGATTCTCTAGCTAGCTTCCTTTCTTGACTGTTTAAGAATCACCTACAGTTTGCTTTTGTGCCCTTTGCCAGGTATTCCTCAAATTCTTTTTCAGTCCAACTTGTTTTGCCCTGCCATTTTATACTTTGTACATATTTAGTTGTCTTTAGATAAACCAATGTTTACGTTTCAAAGTTATCTTCTTCCCTGTAGTAGCTGCTTTGACGTTGCCCATTACTGGTACTATGAAAATTAAGTAATATATCAAGACTTTATATACTTAGTATACTTAAGCTTATCAATTAACATAATTATTTTAGCTATAATTAAAATATAAAATTTATTCTCATCAAATATGCAGATTTCACAGAGCTGGAAAGCAAAGTACTATAATAAAAGCTAGATTAAATATCATTCGCTAGGAGGGGTTGGATCTCAAACTCGAAAGATGAATTCAAAGCCTTGTATTTATATTCAAAAAATGCATTGCATAAGTACAGAAGGGGAAGATATGAAACATAGGCAAAATTTACTTGGAAAAAAAATAATAAGTTGGAGATTTAACTGCAAACTCAGTGGGATCAATATTGAGATGGGACAACTTAAAATTAAATCCAGTTTTAGCTGGGCTGATAAGGTCACATGAAATTACAGTTCTGCTGTAATCTCATATTTCTCAACGTCTATTCAGGAATATTTCTCATCTAAATACTACTTTTTTTTTTTTAAATCACTAACCATGTTTTACAATGTTAATGCTTGATCAACTTGACTCACTGAAGTATGTGCTGGAACAATTGGAGCTACTTAAGAGTGAGATAAAGTGCTCCACTAGGGATATCCAAAGAGGAGAGAGAATGAGAGGGCAAGTAGAAAATGTAGAGTCAATGAGGTGAAAAGGCAGACCTGAACAAAAAGCAATAAAATACTCTTCAATCAAATACAGATGAAATGCTCTCCATTTTCTGTGGGAACATCATATGCTTACAACTGGAGACCAATATCAAATCAATGAACTAAGTACGTGTATCCATAAGTCACAAATAACTAAATGGGCATCTACATTTATCTTCTCTCTCACTGCCTGGATTAGATTTATCATTGCAAGTATATGCATTGTTATTGTTTGCATAACTGCCCAGGATAACATGAAATGCTAAGTGGTTAACATACAAGTAGGTCCTAATGACACATTTCAACAGTGTACCATGATTGTGGGTGAAATGGTATCAAATGTATTTTATTTCTTTTTAGAAAGTTTGACTTCTATAATGTGCATTTCAGCACATGTGTTATTCATGGCATTTTTAAAATCGCATATAACTCCTTCTCCATCTCCAGAGTCATACGCCACTTCCCCAAAAAATAATTCTCCAACCTTCTGAAGAATACATCTGAAGGTACATTCTGTGTTTGGTGTGTATTTGAGAGATAAGAGAGAAAATCCATTATTTTTTACATTTTATCTGTTTGTGTACTGATTTAAAATACTGTTATTATTATTAAAATGTGTATTTTGCAATAATTATATCATGATTCTACTAAAATCTACCTGGCAACTTAGTTTCCTGTGATCACCTATGAGTGTTTTATGTTTTCTCTAAATGCAATGAACCTCACACAGTTGTAATAATTAAATGTAATTCCTTTCCTTATATTCCTGATAATTCTCCAAGTCATCTCAGCTCAAGCCACTCTCTAATTGAGATGAAAAAAGTAGCAGGTACTTTAGCAAGTTGATTTTTAACACTCAATAACATTGTTTCCCTCAAAAAAAAAGCAAGCTATAGAAAATCCTTCTAAGATTCTTACTTTATTCTAGTAGTAGGACTAGTTCAGAGACAAGGCACAATATCAAATTCAAATGCACTAATACTACAATAATAAGGCTCACTTTTAAAGCATCGCTGAACATTAGAATATAATTTAATGGCTGAGTGGCTAAAAGAATTTAATCTCCCTCCTTCCGCATGGCACAAGAATTGCTGCTACTCCCAGTGGCATCAGGTCTAGCAGTTGCGGGGGAAATCTAGCTTGAGGAGTTTAACAGGTTTGTCAAGTCTAGAAGGAAGCATGTGATGTAAACGTATTACACGTACATGAAACCACCATTTCCCTTCCTAGGAATGTTTTGTCTTGACATTGCCATCTTTTCTTTTCTTCCAAAAGGAAAGATAAACAAAATTGCAAAGAGCTATCTTCATTAAATTCACATCATCCCCAAGTTCTATAAATATGCAGCTAGACATAACCAAGTTTTAGAAACACATATAAATTGAATCAAAGGGGAAGAAATAGGAAAGATTGAGACTATAATTCAGCGATTTAATGTTATCCTTGGATCAATCCAGACTGATTTTTTTCCTCGCAGAATGATTTCAAGAAATTTCTCTATGATATTATGATCTCAAAAGGAGAATAATGAGAAATGAGGCAATGAATATGAGAATATGATATGGTGGCTAACATCAGGACGTTATTACACCATCCATTAAAACACACAGAGGCCTTTTAAGAGTACCCATGAGAAAAATTCCTCTATGATTTTAGTACCAGAGAAAATTCTTATTTTTATCTTACAGGAACAATGATTCAGCCCTTATGTTTCTCTGTTTGTTCTAGCTACTGGAAAGTCCAAGCCAAAGTTTTTAAACCCCTCTTACAAGTGAAAATGACTTTCTGTTATGCTTTTGTCCCCTAATCTTTCATTTAGCTCTACATTATTATCTCATTACTTCTTCCCTCATACCTCATGCCTGCCTGAAAGTCGACCCAAATTATCTCTTTTTAAAAAATGTATGGAACAAAGTGCAACATAAATAAATAGTACATTGGGATTCTTATTATATTTTAAAGGAAATCATTATAATTCTTTAAAAGATTCCTGTTCCTACTTTCAACGGAACGACTTGTGGTTTTGTTTTTTTGTGGGTTTTTTTTGCGGTGCGCGGGCCTCTCATTGTTGTGGCCTCTCCCGTTGCGGAGCACAGGCTCCAGACGCTCAGGCTCAGCGGCCATGGCTCACGGGCCTAGCCGCTCTGCGGCATGTGGGATCTTCCCGGACCGGGGCACGAACCCGCGTCCCTTGCATCGGCAGGCGGATTCTCAACCACTGCACCACCAGGGAAGCCCTGCCTTGTGCTTTTATACACAAAGTTCATTAAGCAGTACAAAAGAAAATATCTTCCAAGACAATGTCACAGACAGTGAGGGCTGGTTCTACATAACTCTTTCTTGTTTGACTCTTTGATCAATAGTTGAATATACCCTTGCCTTCTGAGTACCACACTTGCCTGAGTTTCTTCCTACCATACTAATTGTGAATTCCCAGGCTCCCCTCTCGTTCCTGAGATCATAATTTTGGAATGCTTAGCCTTTGGTCTCTTCTTTGTCTACTCTCCCTTTCTTGGACTCACATCCAGTCTTATAGCTTTAAGTACCATCAATATGTTGGCAGTTCCAAATGGGTGTTTCTAGCCTAGACCACTCTTCCAAATTCAAGACATATATCCAACTGACTGATCAAAATCTCCCCTTGGATATCTAATAGCATATCAAATTCAAAATGTATTTCTAAAACCAAACTCAGGATTTTCCTCCCTAAACATGCTCCACCTGTAGCCTTCCTCACTTCAATTGTTGGCAACTTGATCCGTCCAGTTGTTCAGGTCAAAGCCCTGGAATTATCTCTGACTCCCCTCTTTCTCTCCCACTTGGCATCTAATGCATCAGGAAATTCTATTGGGGGCTTCCCTGGTGGCGCAGTGGTTGGGAGTCCGCCTGCCGATGCAGGGGACACGGGTTCGTGCCCCGCTCCGGGAAGATCCCACATGCCGCGGAGCAGCTGGGTCCGTGAGCCATGGCCACTGAGCCTGCGCGTCTGGACCCTGTGCTCCATAATGGGAGAGGCTATTCTATTATCTTCTAATGCTTCGCTATATACCTTCTTTGTTAGGGTCATTAATAGTGCAGTTCTGATCAGAATAACCTAATTGCTGTTGATAAATACCCTTAAAACTGGCAAAAACAGCAGGATAAATTCAGTAACTAAACACTCCTCTCTCTTTATCTGTGAACATAAATCTATGACTCACTATTAAAAGTATTTTGCCTCTCTCCTCTCAAGGTTATAAGAGTTCTGAGTCTTTACAGAATAAAAGAATAAAAAGGCTAAAGCATTTCCCTAATGATTCTTATTATACATTTTTAATACACAACTTTTTAACATTATAACTTATTATAACATACAACGTAAGTAAACTTAACCATCACCATTTCCTCACCTTGAAGGGCAGCAGACACAGGGGAATCTAACCCAAGAGGACTTTTGTTACTTTATTAGATGTTCTGGGACAAACTGCAATTCACAACTTTGAGGAGAACGTCATGGCCACCCCAACCTGGACAAATTTCCTTCTACTGTATTTTTTTTTAGGATACTACTCTGAGGAACAAGAACAAGAGGACACAGGTTAGTTTATGGGACTTACTGAATACTCCTCTTACATTAGAGTACAATGATATATAATGGGGAAAAACTTAAAACCTGAACTATGTGCTCAGTCTCTAAAACCAGAGGCCCTATGTTCTCACTCGAATCCACTGATACTTCACTTTCTGCATGAAATAGAAGCCATCATTTTACTTTTGAGTAGTTATCTGTTTTAAAGCCATGAATAAATATGATTAAAGTAGTCAGACATCTCAAGATTGAAATACTAATCGTGGACCCAAATCAAGAGCCTTTCATTTTCTGTGTTAATGAAGGGGAACACAGTGAATAATATACGCACATAAATCCATTCAGACACATACTGATGAGTCGTAACACATCCTCCAGTATGTTTCATACCTATTCTTTCCATTCTGCTTGACTGTCACTGCTCCCTGCCGTTCAAGTCCCCACCACGTCATACAGTCTTGCTACAAAGCTTCCTCTCTCTCCTTGCACACTTCAGGGTTTCCTCCTCTTTAATTCATTTTCAGACAACATTCTCAAGCATCATTTTTATCTGGAAACACCTATGATTACTAAAACACTCCCCCTGGCTTTCAGAGCCTCCAAGGATTTACTCCCAACAAACATATTCAAACTTACTTCCCACTGGCCCATTAGCATTGACAGGAAAATCCAACTTTAACCAGTCCTGTACCTTTAGTAACAATGCCCTTGTCAGCAACCATCAGGACAGTGACAAGCCCCCAAGTACCATGGCTAGGGTCCCCTCACTCCCAGGGAATGTCCTCCTTGCCTGGCCCCCACTGCATCCCACTCATCCAAATTTGACCTTCAGGACCTGACTCAACTCCATGGAAAATTTATTTCCTTTAGTTTTATTTAGTTTATGATCATTTTTGTTGTTTACTTTTGCCAGAAGACCTATGGCCTTGGAAGACAAAGCTTACCATCTTTAATCTTTAAAAGCTTGTCTATTATGGTAAAGTGATAAGGGACAGTTAGTGACTGTATTGGAGTATGTATTATAAATTCTTAAAACTTTATTTTCCTGATGCCTCAACATCCCCACAGACAGGTGTGTGCAGCACCCCCTCAGGGTACTAGGTGTCCCAGTATGATGAGTGTGGCCTCCCGCCGCAAGTTCCCCTTCTTTCCCTCCCCATCCCCCCACTGTGACCTAGTGACATTCAAATGCATCTATAATACTGCACCCTGACCCCCAATAAAGGCACCTTCCACGGGCCCTCCCTCTCCCTCAGCTCCCCACCTGCCCTTGGTTGAGTTTACCCTTTGGAGCTTCTCCCATATGGTCTTTTGTGTGGTATGTCTTGCCTCCCAATTTAGGACCTGTGCGTACAATACATCTCTCTCACTTCCCTATGTCTCTCCACCTCTCCATGGCGTTATTTCATGTCCATACCAGAATGACCATCACAAGAACCTCATTTTTAATTCTTACAATGCAGTATATATAAATCATACCCCAGTAGAAATGTATACATGTTAAAGTTTGTTCCTTTAGTCACTAATTTTGCCAACTACAGTTTTCATTTGTCTACACATGTTGATGCTGACAATAAATTTGCCAATATAGAGTCCTCCACACAGATAACAGAACATTAGTGATGACTTCATACCATCAGCATCACACAGTGGTACATTAGCTGCCAGACTGTTAAATTATTGCTGCTCTCAATAAGCTTACTTCTAGAAAGAATACTACAATATAGATGCTCGTTAAAATTTTGTTGAATAATTGCTTCCGTGTATGCAGGCATGAGTGAAAAAATTACAAAACATGTTACAGGTCACAGGAATGTTATATTTAGAGAATGAGTGACTTTTTACTGAAAAATGTTTTTAATTTATATATTTAATTTAAGAAAAGCATATACCCATGACTCAATGTCTATTTTGTATTTTTGACACTTAAATATTAGGTACTGTGTACCAGATGCTATTTGAAGAACATAAAAATGACAATGTAATCCTCATAATAACCTCATGTCCATTTTATGGATGAGAAAGCAGAGGCACAACAAAGTCTCATAATCGGTTAAGTGGCTGAGCTAGGATTCAAACCCAGACAGTCTGGCTCCAAACTCTGTGCTCTTAGTGACTATGCAATGTTGCCACTCCGAGATTTTATTTTTAAAATAAAATATGCAATATCACCCAAGGTTTAATACACCCTCTTTACAAAAGGTAAGTAATGCATGTTTCTGACCATCCATGCCATGGGTTTTTGAAAGTCTTACGACTCAAATAGAAAATTTTATTGAGTGTTCTACAAGTGAAAATGTTCTGAGAGCTTATTCGGCAGCCTGGCCCTGTTAAAGAATTTGAGAATTCTCTTAATTCCCGTCAACATGAGATAATGCATCAAAGAGAAACCACTTTCAGCTTACACGATTAAGCAAGTGCTACCAGAAAGTCCTCTGAGCCTTATTTGTATTCATATCACACAACTGCTATGCATATCGGGCATCTGCAAAACAATTTTACCCAAGAAGACGCATTTCACCTGATGGTACCAAATAGCGATAACTGAAGTTAGTGCTTCAAAGCAGGAAATGTTCCATACTTTTATCACAAATACAGAAAAAAATAATTATTTAAAGTCACTTCTATCCAATTTACGAGCATGATGTTTGTTAATTAAACGTGACCTTGGATTTGCACAGAAAATGTGCAATACTCAGAGATGGCCATTTGCTGTCTCTGTCCATGCTCTGTGACCGGCGTATGTAGTTCACGGTCAGAGACTCCTGCAGTTCCCATCCACATTCCTGACTGGCTGAGGTAGCAAAACTATCTGTTATGTCTAGCAACCATCTCCATCCCATCCCACGCTTCCTTGTTAACCCAACTCCAATTTTGTTGAGATGGCAACATTCTCAGGGCAGGGGTACAGCTCCAGGGAATGAATCATGATTGCTCCCAGCCCTGCATGGTTCTACCTCCCCTCCCCAGATGCTTGTCAGAGAGTGGTTTACACACAGGCATGCTATCCACTTCTGAGCAGTGAGATGAAGTCTGCTGGGACCTTCTGGTACAAAATTTCTCCCCTGGAGAAAAGAAAGATGCAGAGCCCTGACACCACTGAGTATTAAATCAGCCCTGGAAGTACCTGTCTCCGGACTTCTTTTTATGTGAAATTATAAGGATCTACTACCAAAATGGCATTTAATACGCTCTTCTATCACTTGCAGTCCAAAGTACCTTCATTTACAGACCTTACTTGATTTGCTTTCCAACCTGCAAGGCCATTGTCCTAAATATGCGCATCTACTGCACCTTAACCTTTACATTAATAGAATTTCTCCTCACAGATACCCGATTCTTTTCGGTTTCTTTCATATGTAAATTATATTGATTTAAATGAAAATATAATAATTAGAAGATAAAATATATGTCTGGAAAATTTTTGATGTCTAAATTGCAATGGTGATCGCCACCACTGATTAAGATGGATTAAACTGTCCCTGACAGCAAGAAATCTAGCCAACGTTCTGATTACGCACATTCAGTTTGTGTAAATATTCAGAAAAAAGGTCGTATTTTTGTCGAGCACTTGCATGAATCCCTGTGAGCACACAATTTTCCTTCTCTGAATTCTGAAGCATGCTTACCACCTACGGATACTGAGGAAACTGACAAATAGCTTCTGACAAATAGGCAACTATCCTATAGCAACAGGACACTGGGAAACATATACTGCGCCAGATAGCATTTTATATTGAAGAAAATACACTAAATTTTCACATTAGGTCAAGTTCATATCATATTCAGAGAAAAGCTTCCCTCTTCCTTTTTCTAATACCCTTGTAACAACCTCAATCAGAAATCCAAGGGGAAATTAAACGATATGCAGTGACAATCTTAAATTAGAAAATTGTTCCCTGGCTGGACCTCTTCCTGAGTTTGCTAAGACTGTGTACTTCAATTTGAAGAGACAACAATGGTCACAGAAGACGTGCAGGATACTATAATGGGCCCACGTTTTGGAGACAAACATCAGGAAGGAGAAGCAAGGTTATTCAAACATGAAATAAATATTGTCAGAATGTATTTCAGTGAGGAAACTACTGTATATTAAAGTCGTGGGATAACACACTTTGGATTCCAAATAGATGAAAAAGTGTTGCCTAAAATCCACAAAGCATGATTTTAAAAAAACAATATTGAAAGGAAGATTGGTTCCTGAAGGAGAAAACCACTTTGCAACCAACAGACTCATTGTGCTGGATGGCAGGAACCAGGCAGCAGTGACCAGAGACTCAAACAGAACTTAACTGGAGCAAACATTACCAGGTGGGACGAAAGCCACCCTTTGTCATGTCAGTATACAACTTCAGAAACTCAAAATATAACTCTCCAACAGAGACTTAATAAAAACTGAAAGACTAAGATTGAGCCCTTAGGTCTTGTATACCATTTATGTTACTGTCAGGGTAAGTCCCACACATAGATACGAAAAACATTAAACATTCATGAACATCTTTCCGTCAACTGCCCACTTCCTCAAGACTTCCTTTCTATCTTGAACAGATGGCAAGCTATCAGTGTGTTCTTTATGACCAGAACATAAACACTGTCTGATTAAATCATTCTGAAGCCAATTAAAAACTCAACATTTACTCTGAGTAAAACATATCTACAATAAGAGAGCAAACATGGGGAAATTCAGTCCATTTATTGCCCCGTCTCCTGAGAAAAATGTGACATAGTGCAATGTATTAATAGAAGAAATAATTTATCTCAGTTTAGCTATCTGTTTCCACCTGAGCTCTCAAATGAAATTGGCCAGAGATGTTAGAATTCCTTTCTCAAATATGCACTGGAATTCCCCAATGATAAAGCCAACACACACATCCACACAGGCTAATTTAAAATCTTGATTCCCACTACAGAAAGCAAATAAATAAAGCAGATGCTACTCCAGCAAGAGTCTGGGTTCGGCTTATCTTGTAGCCACTTGTAGCTCAAATATTGAAAACTCCAGGCGCTATCAGGCACCTGAAAACTATCAGGCACTATAACACATTGACTACCTTACATTACTTCATTGACTCTTTATAATAACCTATGAGGAAGGAGCTAATTATTATACCATTTGACAGATTAAGAAACCGTATCTTCGTGTGATTAAGCAGTTTGCCCAAGATCACACAGTTAGTATGTGAGAGAGCTGTGCTTTGTACCCATGAGTTTTGATTCCAGAAGACATGCTTCAAACTCTATGCCCTCTCTAAGAGAGTAAGTTTTTCTAAGCCCTTTTAGAGAATTAAAATTAATAGATGAAGCTCTTTAAATCTAAGTATTGCTAGAACAAATTATTTTCATGCATGGCATACAAACAACTGAAATATTAATCATAAATCATTCTTATTTCTTCATTAAAGCATTATGAGAACGTCTTTCTACTCCAAATTACTATGTATACTTAAAAGAAATAAAATGACTTTATAAATATTATATAATTCAGATTAGATAAAAAGATGGATTTTAAATATTCATACTTTAGATTTTTCATATATACTATAAAATATGAATTTTAAGTAGTACAAATGTTACATTAAAATGTAAATGAGTATCTAATATATCTGATACTCATCACCAGAAGAGCATATATTATTGATACTTGACATGACCTAACTATAAACAATTCTAGGCGCTTAAGAAAGAATTTATAGGCATGGCCCCAACTGGGACACATCACTCCAGTGTTAAAACTGGGGAAGGCACAGGGAAACTGAGGTAAGTTGGTCCCCCTAATTCTGAAAGAGTATCAGGTACCAAAGAAAGCCACTGTCCAGGAAAGACACAAATATCTCAGAAAAGATCCTTATGTGATTAAATGCTAGAAAGATGTATATGGAATTATATACTTTCTTGTGAAATTGGGCAATTATAATTTCTTCTGCTTAATCAGGCCCAAATTTTCCCTACAGCTGGAGAATAACTTTAAAAAAGAGTTTGAATGGTCAAATATGACAAAATTCCTCTGCTTAGCTTTGCTAGATCTGAGAGATAAAGCATCACCCAAAATTATCTTTACATGCAGCTGTAACTGACATATCCAATATTTACTACTTTAACACATATTTAATGTACATTCTGATTGGAGGATGTGTTCCAGAAATTCATGACATTCATGATGTTTGGCCAAAATTGTCTCACGATGGTCCAACTGAGGAAATGTCCTACCGTGCATAGCCAAAAAGGCTATGTTTATATTTTATTACTGATATTTAGTAGATGGTAGCAAAGATATTTCAATTAAGTTAAAATTGAATTTAAGATTGAATTTCACTATTTCATGGCCATGACAAATAAAACTAGGTTTAGACCCAGTCCCTTCATAAATTTGTCCCAGTGACAACAAATTAAACTAGGCAAATAAATTAACTGATTTAATTAAATTCATCACAACTAGAAGAAGAATAATTAAAAGTGCAAAAAGAAATTGCATTTTTAAAATACAGCATAGATCTTAGAAAATGATATTAAGTGAGAGACATTGTCCCAAAATATTACATACAGCATAATACCTTTCTAGAAAGTTAAAAACAAAAGCCAAAAACAGAAACAACAACAAAGAAACATGCTTTTGAAGGGATACATATAAATGCAATGAAACCATATAAAAAGGAAAGAAAGAAAGAGTTACCAAAGAAATGGGAAAGAAGTAGGGACCATTTGTTTAGTTTAGGTTTGGTGTTCATAGTGCTTATTACATTATTTTACATAAAAATAAATAAATATATGAATGAGTGAAAGCAAGCCATACCTAGAAAATGAAGAGAGAGTGTCATGTAATAAGGGCTATGATATTCCCAATTCTGAGCACTTAAAGCTTCTTAAAATAATATGTAAACTTATCACCCTATTTAAATCCTCACTATTGGAGTCAGGGAGAACAGGTAGAAGATCCAGAGTAATCTTCCTATCCCCAGGGTTTTCTTCTCCATTTCAACCTACATAACTCTGATACATTCTCTCAGAACTTCAAAAGCTTCACATGTATCATCTACAGAATAACAACCAGGTCAAGAGCTCCTATAATGCTGACCAGGTCTTCCTTCTCCATCACTCAATGCTTCCTTCATTGACTACCTCCTTCCTGTTCATGCTAGTCCCTGGTCCTGGGTGCTTCCCTGTCATTCAGCATCTCCTCCTTCCTAAGTCCTACTTCCCTTTAAGGCCTGGCGCAAGGACCACCACATCCACAAATTGGCTGGTCTGAAATCTGTCTCCACTCTGTGCCCCGGAGCACGGTATATGTATCTTTATAATCGAATTTATCTATAGCATTCAATTTAATATTGCTAGTTTAGCATAATTTTATTGACTATTTACCACTATTAATGAGGCAATATACAAGTTTGGAAAAAATATAACCAGAGCATATACAATACCCTCAAAGATTTTATAATCTAGAATTATTTATATTCCTGCCTTACTTGATAATAGACAAGGCAGTATCAATAGATATCACCTTTGAATGTTTCCTAGCACTTAGGAAAGAATCACCATCCTAGGCAATGCTTGTCCTCTATTTCAGAAAAGAGGAGCTGAGTTTGCTGCTCTTCACTGAAAGCTGCTTTCCCAGCTGGCCAGAGATATTCCTGCATTTGTAGCTCTCTTTTTACATGTATTGCCAGAAATTCAAAATGTTAAAGGTCTTTGCACCTGTAATTTTTGTCTTCAACCATAGTTTTAAAAAAATGACTGTACCAGCTAAAAATACATATGTCCTAACTCCACTGCAGCTATAGGTGACCATGTGACATAGTTCTTAGCAATGAAACAGAAACAGAAATGTGCTGAGAGGAGCTTTCACAAATAGACTATTTTTCTAATCAAAAAAAAAGTGGACACCCACTTTCTTCTCCTTGTACTTCCCCTCTTTAAGTTACATACCCATTACATACATAATATACATTATATACCCATTATATATTATATACCCATCAGAGAGAGAGAAATGATGCCCAGAGTTGGTACAGCCACTCTGTGACCATAAGAATAAAAGTCACCCTAGGGTTGGAGGTTGAGAAACTAGAAGCAGCCTTGGTCCCCAGTCACTTCCTTGACCAGCTATGTTGGCTCCGGACTGCTTAGCTCTAGACTTCTGGTCACATGAGAATGAAAGGCTCTATCTGGTTTGGCCATTGTGGTGTTTTCTTACCTCAGCCTAAAGCAGTTCTAACTGACATAACATCCCTGCTTACAAACAATAAGTAGGCTGAATTCACTTCCTGTTTAAAGAATGAATAATAAATGCAAAGAAGGTGTGAGGACCAGAAAATTTTTCTTTAACGTAAAAGAACATAGCTTTAAGAATGGATTCCTTTAAAAGATGCTTCAGGAAATGTGATTTTAGAAACACTGTCTCTTTTCACAGTACAATTCAAAGTATAGACCTTTGAAATAAGTGCTGAGAGATGAGAGGGTAAGACAAAGTACTGATATGAAAAAGGAATTTGGCTAGGAGATGAGTTGAAATGAAAAGGACATAAATTAAAAGTAAAATGGCAAAAGTAATATCTTCATGAGATTAGAATCACTCAAGATTAGATTCACTGAAGAACAAAGCCAACACTGGTGAAAATTGAATAGTGTGTAGAACAAATTTGAACAGCTGTCTCCAATATATAAGAAACTAACAGATTAAAATCATGAGAGAAGAAAAAGTAGATGTAGTTAATGGGAAAATTATGTGCCACATCACTTTTGTTCTTGAAGAAGAAGCCATTTGAACAAAAACTTAATAAATCTGAGTTATAATAGGACTACATATTATAATATAATTATACATATTTAGTATAACAGTACAATATATTCCTATACAAAAGAATGGCTTGAGTCTAAAAATGAAAAAGTCTCAGTGATTAACAAGCAATATTAATAAAAATGAAAACCTGAATTGATACTGTTGAACTTCATGATTTCAAGGCTAAAGAAAATACATTATTTCTTAACTTAGCAGAAAAGTTATCTACAAAAGAAAAAAAAAATCAGACTCCTCCCCATCAAAAAATAGCAGGAAGCAATGAGCCAACATCTGTAGAGTTCTAGGTGGTAACAATTATAACCCAATATATCCCTAGGTGGTAAAACTTATAGAGTTCTAGGTGGTAAAAATTATAACCCAATATATCCCTACATAAAATATTTCTTGTATGTGAAGATCAAAGAAATATATTATCAGATATACAAGAATTCAAATGTATGTCAATTATATTTTTGAATATGAAAAATTTTAACTTCAAATTTTAACCACCCGGAGGATTAATCAAAAGTGAAGGACTCCATAATGAAGACACTAAAAATACCTATCCTAAGAAAATAATAAAATACCAAATATATGCAGAAAATTTTCAGTATATACATGTTCATCACAGTATTATTTATAATAGGTAAAAAATGGAAACATCCGCATGGCCAGATATGCAAAATTGGTTAAATGGATTATAGTACCACAAATGACAGACTAAGACGCAGCCTTTTTAAACAACATACTCAAAAAATATGAGCAATCATTGCAACATATTGATAAATGCAATAATTACGAAATGTATGTGCAGAATGAAAATAATTGTTTCAATAATATGTGCAGCTGGTTAGAAAAATATTAAAAGTAGAACAAAATTCTTACTCTGGTTTAAGATATGCAGATTTTTCTTCTTGAATTTTTTGTGTATTTTCTCTAATAAATGAAAAACAAATCATATTTTTAATCACCTATCCCTTTCTTGCTTTGGGGTGAATTTATAGCAGTTTAGTTCTAGTGTCTTCCTTGTGGCTTTGGAAGCTTCTATCACTTTCAGTAATGTTTGGAGTTGAGATAAGAATTAATAACATCATATCACTTATTAGGTAAAATGACTATGTTCTGATCTGTTTTATTGCAACTGACAATTCATAAATCAAATTTGTCATTTTGCCTATGATGAGAAAATACTCGGCAATATATGTTCTAATAACTTGCTTTAAAAACTGTGAAACTCCAGAATCTGAGCATATGTTTTCAATACACAGACCTATTCAGCAGTACTTTTTGTTTTCAGTATGAAGTCATAAATATTTTGGAACTATAAGTTTGCCTCCAGCCTTTCCATTTATCCTATCACTCTGTCTTTCCATTTTTGCTAAATTTCACTTAGCTGATTGATACTTTTACATACTTAATATAGGTTGGTATTTAAAGAACATATAGTAGAATCCTAGATCTTTATTTAGTAAGCATTGCACTTTTCTATAGTAAACAAAGCTATAGGTTTAATTGAAGAGGAAAATGTCATTTCATTTTCTTTCAGCTATTTTCTAGAGTGAGAAAGATTTTCATGGTAAAGCTTAGCACAGTATTAGCCTTTGGCAGTAAACTAGGGAGATGAGGCTGTCAGTTCAAAGAAACACATAAACTTGAAAACACGGATTGTTGATGTTATTATCTGGAGGTTAGTTTACGGGCTCCTGGGTTCTTAACTCCCCCCAGACACATAGAAATTCACAGGGAGAGCCTCAAGCAGACCCAGGTAGCACTGATTCTCCGCCTCACCTTTGTTTCCCCATTTGCCATGGGGTCTGCACAGAAGTTGGTGAGAATTCCTCAACTAAACCCAAGATGAAGCATCCAGAGTGTGACATTCTAATTCCCGCTCTGCCCCTGGCTTACCAGTGATCTCAGATAAGGCACTTATCTGGTCTCTGCCTAAAGCCACCTGCAAAGTGAGAATAATATTTTGATCCCAACTCTCTAGGATGCTGTGATGGTTAACTGATAAATTATTTTGAAGCTAAGAAGAAACAAAGATATGCTTAGAGTTCTCAGTTTATTCAAATAAACTCCTTAAAATCCTAGCTGTCATGACTTCCTCAGGCCCAATTACCCTGCAAATAAGAGGAGGAAATAATTTGAGGAAGAAGGTTTTCAATAAGCAGAACCACATGTTAATTTTCAGATCAACAAATCCCTACTGGAACTTAACATAAAAAAGATTATTTTATCTTATCCATGGGTAGGCTTTCTTTCATTCTTTTATCAGATTTAACAATTCTTTTATTTTTATAAAATTTACCATGCTAATATTTGCACTACTTTGTGATTTTTCTGGTATCAACTTTTTGGCTGTAGTCACTTAAGCTTGAACGAGGCAGCAAATCAACTTCATGTATCTCTATAACCTTCTCTCAGCATCCTTCTTTTCTTTCGAAGTAGCCACCCCATCAGTGGTTATACTGATGCAGCTTTTTAATCAATGGTTGTCCTTTTAAACAGCCCATATAATATGGAGAATGTATCTTCTCCAACATATTTTTCCTTTAGTTTCTTATAAAAGTATAGGCTTTCATAAATTACACGATTGAAATAGGACAGCAAATACTATATGCTGAAGAAAAATTAAATTACATAAACACAAAATCCAAATGCTGTATTTTTATTGACAGGCAGAACAGCATTGGGGGGAGGTCCTCAATTTCTTCCTCTGAAATTGGGGATAATAAGGATAGTTATTACAAAGACTAAAAGATCTAATCCTTTAAAATGATTACAACAGGGTCTGGCACATAATAAGTAATCAATAAACATTATCAATTACTATTATTCTATTACAAAAATATACAAATCCTAATCACACTGAAGTTCTGAATATCTAATAAATGAAATCTAATGTTACAGGTATTTTCAAATTCTACAGAGAACTACCGATGCAATAATATTTCTAAAATTCTTGTTTTAAAGATGGGATACTTAAAATTATGTACAAAATCAACGAATAATTTGATTATTTTTTTCAATGTTCTTTTTATGCAGACATCATGATATAATGGAAATATAATGACCTGACCTCAAACACATTGTTCTCGCTTATTGGGAGTTTATATCTGAGTTTGCCTACCACTGAGCCTAGCATATAGTGAACACTCAATGCGTGCTACCTTTTATTATTTGCATTACTCCTAATATTTAAACAGATATCTCATAAACTGACTTGTAATATTAGCTAAGTGCTAAATACATACTCTAGATAAGTGGGTGAGATGACCTCTAGATAGTTGTTCAAGGAAGACTCTGTGGCAGAATTAAATCTGAGCTCCACCTAGGTAGAAGGGATTTTGTGCATTGTTGTGCTATTCCATACTATGCTGTATTATACTGTATACTATATGTGTACATCTGACATACATACTACAGTGAAGTAATCCATACAGCAATTATCTCAAGTCCTTCTCCCACACTTACTACTACATATGTTTTACATTAAGAAAGAAATACATAAAAACTAAAGACATAGGACTTCCCTGGTGGTGCAGTGGTTAAGAATCTGCCTGCCAATGCAGGGGACACGGGTTCAAACCCTGGTCCGGGAAGATTCCACATAACGCGGAGCAACTAAGCCTATGCGCCACAACTACTGAGCCTGTGTTCTAGAGCCTGCTAGCCACAACTACTGAGCCCATGCGCCACAACTACTGAGCCTGCGCTCTAGGGCCTGCAAACCACAACTACTGAAAAAAAACAAAAACTAAAGACATAATGATATACTCAAATTCTCAGCAATGAGAAAAAGACCAAAAACCAGCAAGCTAATAAATAGATTTTCTGTGAGCCCTACTAGAGAAAAAAGACAAAAATCTAGCATGCAGCCAAATGCCAACAAAGAGAAGACAACTCAACTGGCAACAGAAACCATGCACTTTCTATCACCCACTCTGTGTTCTCTTGTCTTGGTCTTCTGTGCTTTGACTTAAGAAAATGGAAAGAGCTACTCAGAAATGCTGACTGGTCACTCCCAAACCCAAATCTTCATTCTTCCCATCCCTGGATATCATCTTCTTGAACCCTGAACTTGTCTTATTCCATCTCAACACTGCCCAAGTGAAAACAAATTTCAACCCTTTCCAGACACTACCTACTACAGTTGGTACCATCCCTACCATAATATTTAAACGGTTAATATTTTTGTATACTTACTACTTTTAAAGCTTTGAAGAAGCATATAAATAAGAGCCATAATGTGGTTTTAAGAAAGCACCATGGGAAGAATATGCCCTCTCAGAGGAAGCATCATCAGGTCCTCGATGGCAGCAGAACACAGACCAGAGGTGACTGTGGACCTATAATGCGGTGCCCAGGTATTTTTTTGGAGTGGGAGGGGAATGAGTTCCAAAGAAATATATGAAATAGCTTTCACCCTCAACCACCTTTCTATCAGGGACAAAATACTTTCACAAATTTAACAGAGCACAACACAAGATAAATGATGCGTGCTACATTTCTGAATTTCTAGAAGGCACGGCAGCCTTGTTTGGCTCTGGATCCCCTGTGTATAGCAATGGTTCTTCAATTGGTTCTTCAGTAAATGTTTGCGGACTGAATGAGTAAACAAGTCAGTAGAAGTGAGTG
Source organism: Neophocaena asiaeorientalis asiaeorientalis (assembly GCF_003031525.2). Classification (NCBI taxonomy): domain Eukaryota; kingdom Metazoa; phylum Chordata; class Mammalia; order Artiodactyla; family Phocoenidae; genus Neophocaena; species Neophocaena asiaeorientalis. The sequence goes on from NW_020173654.1 coordinate 1,968,258, forward strand.
AGAGAAACGTTTCCTTTCAGCTATTCATTTCATTAAGGCTTCTTGAATCTCTACACTTAAGCTCAGGGGCAGATCCTTTAGGGATGCACAGATGGATTCCTTAAAAAAAAAAAAATGAACTCTACCTTCAGAACTTTATACCTGGTGATCCTAACCTCTAAATGAAGTAAAACTTTGCAGGGCCACAAAACTTTTAGTTTGTGAAAAAAGAGGGACAAAAACCAAGTACATCATTCAAGAGAGTAAGACTAACATGTCTCAGGTAAGATGGGGAAAGAGTCTAACAGAATTGAAACACATTACATAGGAGTCCTAAAAAGTGCCAGCCACATTAAATGCCAATGAAATAAAATGAGATGGAAACTAACTGCAAAAATACTCCCCAAAAATAAAGGTAAATATAGTATGTTTTTTTTAAAAAAAGATGAAGGGTCAACTCTGTAGAGGACAAACATTTTTATCTACATAAAATTAGAACTTTCCGTTTCAGAATGGCAGACTTATGTTGCTCTCTTCCTTTTGAGGACTTGTTAAAATAACAATAAGAGCATAACAAAGTTACAATCCATCAACAACAAAGAGAAAAGGTGGGAACCAGCAGTGAATGGGGTCTATCCAAAACGTTCCATAATAATGAAAGCATACCATGTGGGAGGAAGAAGGAAGCAAGGGGTCCTGAGATTCCTGATGAGTGTCCTGCTCATCAGGAGTCTCAGAACCACCTTCACACTGTGTGGTCTGACAGAGCATGGCAGTAAGAATCTGAGCATGAGGAGATGGGTTAAAAGTCTCTACGTGGGATTTTCAACCCATACCCACGTCTATCTATCGTACACAGGTTGCCAACAGCCAAACATGTACAGTCTAGAGCAAAATAAAAGGTCTTTGCTAGTAATAATATAATACTAGAATGAGTTGTCTGCCAGAGAACTAGCACAGCTAATAAAAGTTAAGCTCAGAGTAAGGTCCTCTGCATTCTGGCGTTTGGGATCCAGAATTAAGACTGGCTCCCCTTCTGCCCTCCTTAAAAAAAAGTCTTACATCCTACTACTAGCCCTGCCCATATACCCAGAACTCTCTGTCAGGCTTTCTATTAAGTTATCCTTTGATTTGGACAAAAATTAATCCCATTGTTTCAAGTACCACTGATAGGCTGGTATCTCTCAAATCTATATCACAATACCTGTTTTATGATATTTTCAATTCCTGAAAAGCAAACAACTCTTACTCCATCATCCCTCAAACCTCCTTCCTGCTCTATTTCATCTTAGTAAATGGAACATCACCCAACCACTCAGTTGCTCAAGCCAGAAGCTGAGTCTTTGCTGATACTTCCCATTTCCTCTGTCCCTAAGCAAGTTCTGCCGAGTTTGACCCCAGCAGTTATCCTAAACCAGTCAGTCCCCTTTTACTTGCTTCACAGATACCACCGAAGTCCAAGCCAATCTCATCTTCTACCCAGATACTCCCACAATAGCCTTTTAATCTCCCTACCTCCACTCTTGGCTTTTGTTCCGATTTCCTGCCATGCATTCTCCATTGAGAAGCCAGAGTGAGCTCTTAAAAATGTAAATCACAACTTGTTATGTCCCTGCTAGAATCCACCCAAAGGACTCCTTTCTCACTCAGAATAAAATCCAAACCCATCACCAAGGCTGGAGGACCCCAGGTGACTTGGCCCTGCCAGCGTCCCTCACTTCATCTCATGTATACTCTCTCCCTTTTCCTCATTCTGCTGTAAACACTCTTTTCTTGAATTCATTAGTGATTTCTGAAGACTGCCCCAACCTCAGGACATTTATAATTGTTGTTCCCTCTGCCTGACATACCTTCCCCTGGATCTTCACACAGAGAGCCAGCATTTTTTCTTTCAGATCTCAGCTTCTTTAGACAGGCCTTCTCTGACCTCCTAGTCACTCTCTCACACGTGGATAAGTTCCCACAGTTAGAATTTTCTCCATATTACTGCTATGTCAATTTATTATATTTAATTTTTGTCTAGTCATATTCTTTCCACTCTAAGATGAAAGCTCCATGGAACACAGTGGTCAGTTTTATTTACTACCATATCCATAGTGCCTAGAACAGTGCCTGAGTCACAATATGTGCTCAGAAGTCTTTGCTAAATAATTGATCAAAACTGTCTGGAAATGAAAGAAAAAGCCCAATATCAACCAAAATAATACCAACTCCAGAAAAGAGAAAAAAAAAACTTATAAAGTATTTTAATTATTAACTCAGATTAATTTGAGAATGATATGGAACAATTAGAAAACAAGAGTTGGTAGACATGAGAAAGATTATTTCTAAAATATTAGTTTAGTAGAAGGATTGGAAAATAAAGGAATCTCTCAAATGTGGTATTAAAAAACATGATATGGAAAATATAAAAGACCCAGAAGATTTCTCCAGGTGGTATAGTATCCAACCATTGGGAATTCCAAAAAGAGAAGCAGGGAAAATGGAGAGGAGAGAAGCTTACTAGGCAGGTCAGGCTGGCATAATAGAATATCATAGACTGGGTGGTGGCTTAAACAACAGAAATGTATTTTCTCACTGTTCTGGAGGTCCAAAGTCCAAGATCAAGGAACTGGGAGTGTGGGTTTCTCATGAGACATCTCTTCCTGGCTTACAGATGGCTGCCTTCTTGTTGTGTTCCCACGTGGCCTTCCTCTGTGGGCAAATAGAGAGATCTCTGGGGTCTCTTCCTCTTCTTATAAGAACATCAGACTTATCAGGTTAAAATCTCACCTTCATGACCTCACTTAACCTTAATTATCTCTTTAAAGGCCCTATCCTCACATTGGAGATTAGGGCTTCAACACATAAATTTGTGGGAAAGTGGGAGACATAATTCAGTCCATAACAGAAAGTAAATAATTTTTTAATCCATACAAGAAATTTTTCAAAAGCTAAACAAAACATAAATCTTAAAATTGAAAGAATTTAGTGAATACTAGGAAGTTAATTTTAAGTTTCACACCTTGTAGTGAAATTTAAGAACAGGATAAAGAGAATACGCTCATCCATAAGGCATTAAGCAGAGAGAAAAAACAAGGTGCCTACAAAGAAACAAGAATTATACTTGCATTAAACTTATAATAAGCATCACTGGGTGTTATAAGACAATGGAGATGAACAACCATTTTCAACCTAAAATTCTCTCACCAGCTTAAATTATTAACTATGCAGGCAAAATAAAGTTTCATTTTCAGGCATACAAGGACACTTAAATTTTACATTCCACACACCTTAATTGAGGATACCATCCTGCAAAATGAGGAGTAAACCAAACAGCATCAGGAACAGTAGGATCAGAAACAGTGAAGTCTAAGCGAAGCAAAAAAAAAAAAAAAAGATAAACAGGGTTTCCCAGGGTGAAATAAATCAGCCCAAAGAGGAATGCAAAAAGAGGAGATTCTAGAAAGAAAAACGGTTCATTTAATTTTATTTTTGTTTGCACTATTATAACTTCATGGATCTTGTTCTCTGCAGAATGAAATACTGTGCCTTAAATGCATGTTGTCTCTTACATAGTTTTTTATTTTGTTAATTTTTCTCTGGAGTTTCTAATTATTATGCTTTTGAAATTTTCACTAAGGTGAAGCACTACATAAAGTCTAAACATACAAGAGACTGGGAGAAACATATGTGCAACATGTAGGACAAAGAATTTATACACAAAGAACAAAAATCATTTTATATATAAATGCAAGCAACTCAATAGAAAAAATGAGCAAAGACTATGAGGCAACTCATGGAAGAGCAAATGCCACTTGAAAAAACACTTGAAAAGTTGCTCCTTTTCATTTATAGCCCAAGAAATGCAAATCAAACTAGCTATGAGGTGCCATTTTCATCCATAATATTAGCAAAAATTAAAATTTCGATTACATCCAGAACTGGACAGCAAATGGGTAAATATTCACTCACATGCAATACTGATGCAAGTCTGAACTGTTATGAGCACTTGGGAAAGTAATCCAACAGTGTCTATCAATAACTAAATGCACATATCCTCTGACTTAAAATTCCCCTTTTGAAATCAATTCAACAGTATAAAAGCATTAGTATACAAGAATATAGCACTTTAGTATCTACTGAAGTATAGTTTACAGTAACAAAAAAAATTCTGAATAGCGATATAGTTAAATAAAATTTAGCACATCCATAAAATAGAGTATTAGGCAGCTACTTTTTAAAATGGTTAGATCAGTGGTTTGGAAGGAGATTTATTGTAGATTATTAAATTTTAAAAAAGCAAATTTGTAGAAAGCAAATTTCAAAATGTATATGAAGTTACATCTTATTTTTGAAAGAAATAGAAGGCCATATATGTTGCATATGTGTGTGTACATATATATTAATAAATACTATGAGCAGAAAGAAAAATATGAACATATACACATAAGACCATTAGCAATAATAGCCTCAGGGGAGTGGGAGGTGGGGGGAGTGTAGCAAAGAAAAAAATTTTCTTTATACACCTCCATATTGTTTACTAATTACAAGAAACATGTAATTCTTTTCTTAATTTAAATTCCAAACAAAATCAGGAAAAGTCCAGTGAAATTGAAAAAAAAAGGGCTTCCCTGGTGGCGCAGTGGTTGAGCGTCCGCCTGCCGATGCAGGAGACATGGGTTAATGCCCCAGTCTGGGCGGATCCCACATGCCGCGTAGCGGCTGGGCCCGTGAGCTATGGCCGCTGAGCCTGCGCGTCCGGAGCCTGTGCTCCGCAGCGGGAGAGGCCACAACAGTGAGAGGCCCACGTACCGCAAAAAAAAAAAAAAAGAGAGACAAAGGACAAAAAGGAAGAATCAATTATGGACTTAAACACTACCCAAAAAACAGGGGAAAAAATCTCCACGAGTCGTTTGTTCTTTAGAAGAACTCACGGACAACATGAAATCAATGAAACAAGACACCCAAGATGAAAGGATAAGACAACAGAATAAAGTGAAAAATGAGATTGCAAAGAGAAAAAGACAAATTGGAGATCAAAACATCACTATTACAAAAATAATAAATAAATTTGAAACAGCATAAACAGAACATATAGGGCCAAATACAGAAATAGAGGCCAAATGAGCACAGAGAACAAAGACAAAGAGATTACGAAGCTCTTAGGAGAGAGTTAATAGGTATATCAGACAGAAAATGATGATCCAGCAGAAGAAAATCAATTGTTCTTCATTTTAGGGAAATCTTGTATTCTATGCTATAAATGGAAGAAGGGAAAACAGTTCATTTATATATTAAAGAAAATGTCCATGAGATGCAAGAAAAAAAATGGATCTGCTGATCAAAGAAGCCTACAGCGTTTGGGAAATAAAAATAAATATTAAACAGAAGCATCAAAACTGAGACATACACTGAAAATTTTTCTGGAAAAGCAAAAGGGAAAAAGGAAGGAAGGAGAGAGGAAAGAAAGGAACAGAGGAAGATGGGAGGGATGAAAAAAGGCGGTGGCAGGGTGTGTAGAGGTGGAGGAGTAGTAAACAAGGCAGGAATATGGCTAGTACAGCTAAGGAGAAAGTTTGATTGTCAGAACATGAGAGTGAGTGGTTTCCACTATTGTCACCCTCTCTACTACCACTCTTTCAAAACCTGGCCTGAGGGCAGGGAGTTGTAAAGCTTATCACATTTGCCCAAGTTTAGTTAGGTGAAATATAGGCATTTGTATTTTAACTGTGAATAAAGCTTTAAATCGTTAAAAAAGAAAGTTAATGGGTTGTAGCAACATGGATGAAACTAAAGACTATCAGACTAAGTGAAGTAAGAAAGAGAATGACAAATACCATATATCACTTGTATGTGGAATCTAAAATACGGCAAAATGAACCTATCTACAAAATAGCAACAGACTCACGGACATAGAGAACAGACTTGTGGTTGCCAAGGGAGGATAAACAACAAGGTCCTACTATATAGCACAGGGAACTATGTTCAATATCCTGTGATAAACCATGAAGGAAAAGAATATAAGAAAAAGAATGTCTCTATGTGTATAACTGAGTCACTGTGCTGCATAGCAGAGATTGGCACAGTATTGTAAATGAACTACAATTTAAAAAATTAAATTAAAAAATTGTAAATCAACTATACTTCAATAAAATTTTTTTTAAAAAGCTTCGAAAAAAAATTTAATGGGAAAATATCAGATAACAAGGGGTTAGTGAAGAAAGTATTTCAGAGATACAAGTCTGAAATCACATCATGTAGGCAGCTAACACTAATCCTTCTCAAAAGAAAAAACAATGTTAAAATTTTTCTTTAACCTATTCTGCCCTTTCCTATCCATCTACTTTTTGAGACCAAAACCAGAAATTTGATCCAAAGTTGCAAAGGCATGACAACTGTGATCAAGGAAGCACATTAAAAGTTTCCAAGTATAAAGACTTTCTACCCTCTGATCCTTAGAATTTGAGAAGACCCTGAAAATTAAATATCCTCTCAAAACTAACGAAAGCAAAGAAACAATCTTGCCAGATCCTAATTCTCTATTGAATTCCTGCATCACTTGACTTACCTGGATTTCTCATTCCTCATTTATATTCAGCCTCACATATCAAATGATGGCATAATTGAACATAAATGCTCTACAACTTATACCTGTGGAGCACTGTTGCCAAACTTAACCTGGCTAACCCTGGAGCTGGGGACCAAACAGGGAGTTAAAATCATGGGCCCAGAACTTCCCCTGAAAGCCTCAGGAAGCAAGGTATTATATTTGGAAGTACAGTTAAGTGATGGAGAAGGCTGTCTAAACCTAAGTGGTAAATAAGCACTGTTAGAGGATTTAGGGCAAGAAGAAGGGAAAGAAGTTTCCATGACAAGTTTAGTGTATACTGCCATATGCTGTTTCAATTGTTCTTCTGTAATATGGTTTGCTGGGGTTAAGATAGTTTTCAAAGTTCTGTAGATTTATAGATTCAGAAGAGTATAAGTAGATAGACATATACATATATACATACATTTTTTTAATGGAATGCTGTCAACAAGAGATTGGGCACAACTGAATCCAATTTTATCTTAGACACAGTTCTCTGGTTTGAATAATATAATTAAACATATTTCAGTGACATGAAAAGATATTAAACATCATCCACACACATTGAAAATCAACACCTTTCTAACAAATAAGATGCACTGAAAATAGAACTAAAGAGAAATATCAAGCAAGAAATAATGGAAACCCATTGATCTGAGCAAACTTTAACTTTCTAGATCAGAGTGCACCTACTTAAGTGCACTGAAAGTAATTCCAGGTCACGTCTTGATCCTATAAAAATCTGTCATCTGTGATATTGGATTCTGCATCTGACTCTCAAAGGTCAGTAGAATAATAGGAAAGCTGCACTTCCAGTTTATCTGTAAATCATTTTGTATTCATGGAGGTACTGCGTTACTGCTAGGAAAACCGCCTAGAAACCAGACGGAAAATGTCTGTGAATTGAGTACTTTCCCAATGGACAGGGATCTACACAGTGATGACATATTTCAAAACTTTTGGGGAAAAAAAAATATATATATGTCAAAGTTAGTTAAGATTAAGATACTTTGCAGAGACCTTCAAGATGGCGTAGGAGTAAGACGTGGAGATCACCTTCCGCTCCACAAATATATGAGAAGTACATCTACATGGGGAACAACTCCTACAGAACACCTACTGAACGCTGGCAGAAGACCTCAGACCTCCCAAAAGGCAAGAAAATCTCCACGTATGTGGGAAGGACAAAAGAAAAACAGAGACAGAAGAATAGGGATGGGACCTGGACCCCTGGGAGGGAGCTGTGAAGGAGGAAAGGTAGGAAGTCCTTTTGCGGGCGGAGACTGCGGGTGGTAGGGTGGAGGGAAGCTTCGGAGCCACAGAGGAGAGCGCAGCAACAGGGGTGCGGAGGGCAAAGTGGAGAGATTCCCGCACAGAGGATCAGTGCCGACCAGCACTCACCAGCCCAAGAGGCTTGTCTGCTCACCCGCTGGGGCGAGTGGCGGCTGGGAGCTGAGGCTTGGGCTTCGGAGGTCGGACCCCAGGGAGAGGACTGGGGTTGGCGGCGTGAGCACAGCCTGAACGGGGTAGTGCACCACAGCTAGCGGGTAGGGATCCGGGAAAGAGTCTGAACCTGCCTAAGAGGGAAGACACTATTGTTTCGGGGTGTGCGAGGAGAGGGGATTCAGAGCACCGCCTAAATGAGCTCAAGACGGGCGCGAGCCGCGGCTATCAGTGTGGACCCCAGAGACAGGCATGAGACTTAGCTAAGGCTGCTGTTGCAGCAACCAAGAAGCCTGTGTGCAAGCACAGGTCACTATCCACACCTCCCCTCCCGGGAGCCTGTGCGGCCCGCCACCACCAGGGTCCCGTAATCCAGGGACAACTTCCCCAGGAGAACAAACAGCGTGCCTCAGACTGGTGCAACGTCACACCGGCCTCTGCTGCTGCAGGCTCACCCCGCGTCCATTCCCCTCCCTCCCCCAGGCCTGAGTGAGCCAGAGCCCCCAAATCAGCTGCTCCTTTAACCCTGTCTTGTCTGAGCGGGCAAGAGATGCCCTCAGGTGACCTACACGCAGAGGCGGGTCCAAATCCAAAGCTGAGCCCCGGGAGCTGTGTGAACAAAGAAAAGAAAGGGAAATCTCCCCCAGCAGCCTCAGGAGCAGAGGATTAAATCCCCCAAATCAACTTTATGTACCCTGCATCTGTGGAATACCTGAATAGACAATGAATCGTCCCAAAATTAAGTTGGTGGACTGGTTAGCAACTGTACACTTGGGGTTTGCTTTCTGCATCTAATTCGTTTCTGGTTTTATGTTTATCTTAGTTTAGTATTTAGAGTTTATTGTCATTGGTAGATTTGTTTACTGATTTGCTTTTTGTTTATATATATTTTTTTCCTTTTTCTCTTTTTGTGAGTGTGTATGTGTATGCTTCTTTGTGTAATTTTGTCTGTATAGCTTTGCTTTTACAATTTGTCCTGGGTTCTGTCTGTCCGGTGTTTTGGGTTTTTTTGTAGTATACTTTTTAGCACTTGTTATCATTGGTGGATTTGTTTATTGGTTTGGTTGCTCTCTTCTTTGTTTCTTTCTTTAATTTTTAATGATTTTTTAATGTTTTTATTTTTAATAGTATTTTTCAATTATTTTATTTTAATATTCTTTTTTTTCTTTCATTTTTTTCCCTAACTTTTCTTCTGAGCTGTGTGGCTGACAGGGTCCTGGTGCTACGGGCAGGTTTCAGGCCTGTGCCTCTGAGTTGGGAGAGGCAAGTTCAAGACACTGGTCCTCCAGAGACATCCCAGGTCCACGTAATGTCAAACAGCAAAAGCTCTCCCAGAGATTTCCATCGCAACCTTAACACACAGCTCTACTCAACGACCAGCAAGCTACAGTGCTGGACATCCTATGCCAAACAACTAGCAAGACAGGAACACATCCCCACCCATTAGCAGAGAGGCTTCCTAAAATCATAAGGTCACAGATACTCCAAAACACACCACCTGATGTGGTTCTGCCCACCAGAAAGACAAGATCCAGCCTCATCTACCAGAACACAGGCACCAGTCCCCTCCACCAGGAAGCCTACACAACCCACTGAACCAACCTTACCCACTGGGGGCAGACACCAAAAACAATGGGAACTACGAACATGCAGCCTGTGAAAAGGAGACCCCAAACACAGTAAGTTAAGCAAAATGAGAAGACAGAGAAACACACAACAGATGAAGGAGCAAGGTAAACACCCACCAAACAAACAAATGAAGAAGAAACAGGCAGTCTACCTGAGAAAGAATTCAGAGTAATGATAGTAAAGATGATTCAAAATCTTAGAAATAGAATGGAGAAAATACAAGAAATGTTTAACAAGGACCTAGAAGAACTAAAGAGCAAACAAACAATGATGAACAACACCAAAAATGAAATTAAACATTCTCAAGAAGGAAACAATAGCAGAATAACTGAGGCAGAAGAACGGATAAGTGACCTGGAGTACAAAATAGTGAAAATAACTACTGCAGAGCAGAATAAAGAAAAAAGAATGAAAAGAACTGAGGACAGTCTCAGAGACCTCTGGGACAACATCAAACACACCAACATTCGAATTATGGGGGTCCAAGAAGAAGAAAAGAAAAAGAAAGGGACTGAAAAAATATTTCAAGAGACTACAGATAAAAACTTCATTAATATGGGAAAGGAAATAGTCGATGAAGTCCAAGAAGTGCAGAGAGTCCCATACAGGGTAAATTCAAGGAGATACATGCCAAGAAACATATTAATCAAACTATCAAATTTTAAATACAAAGAAAAAAATATTAAAAGAAGCAAGGGAAAAAACCCAAATAACATACAAGGAAATCCCCATAAGGATAACAGCTGATCTTTCAGCAAAACTCTGGAAGCCAGAAGGCAGAGGCAGGACATATTTAAGGTGATGAGACAGAAAAACCTACAACCAAGAGTACTCTACACAACAAGGATCTCATTCAGGATCAGTGGAGAAATTAAAACCTTTACAGTCAAGCAAAAGCTAAGAGAATTCAGCATCACCAAACCAGCTTTACAACAAATGCTAAAGGATCTACACTAGGCAGGGAACACAGGAGAAGGAAAATACCACAATACCAAACCCAAAACAATTAAGAAAATGGTAATAGGAACATTCATATCTATAATTACCTTAAATGTAAATGGATTAAATGTCCAACCAAAAGACATAGACTGGCTGAATGGATATAAAAACAACACCTGTATATATGCTATCTACAAGAGACCCACTTCAGACCTTGGGACACATACAGACTGAAAGTGAGGGGATGGAAAAACATATTCCATGCAAATGTAAATCAAAAGAAAGCTGGAGTACCCATTCTCATATCAGACAAAATAGACTTTAAAACAACGACTATTAGAAGAGACAAAGAAGGACACTACATAATGATCAAGGGACTGATCCAAGAAGAAGATATAACAATTGTAAATATTTATGCACCCAACATAGGAGCACCTCACTACATAAGGCAAATACTAACAGCCATAAAAGGGGAAATCGACAGTAACACAATCACAGTAGGGGACTTTAACACCCCACTTTCACCAATGGACAGATCACACAAAATGAAAACAAATAAGGAAAGACAAACTTTAAATGTTACATTAAACAAAATGGACTTAACTGATATTTATATGACATTCCATCCCAAAACAGCAGATTACACGTTCTCCTCAAGTGCTCACTGAACACTCTCCAGGATAGATCATATCTTGGGTCACAAATCAGGCCTTGGCAAATTAAAGAACACTGAAACCATATAAAGTATCTTTTCTGACCACAATGCTATGAGACAAGATATCAATTACAGGAAAAAATCTGTAAAAAATACAAACATATGGAGGCTAAACAATACACTACTAAATAACCAAGATATAACTGAAGAATTCAAAGAGGAAATCAAAAAATACCTAGAAACAAATGACAATGAAAACACAATGACCCAAACCCTATGGGATGCAGCAAAAGCAGTTCTAAGAGGGAAGTTTATAGCAATACAATCCTACCTCAAGAAACAAGAAACATCTCAAATAAACAACCTAACCTTACACCTAAAGCAATTAGAGAAAGAAGAACAAAAAAAAAAACCAAGGTTAGCAGAAGGAAAAAAATCATAAAGATCAGATCAGAAATAAATGAAAAAGAAATGAAGAAAACGATAGCAAAGATCAATAAAACTAAAAGTGGGTTCTTTGAGAAGATAAACAAAATTGATAAACCATTAGCCAGACTCATCAAGAAAAAAAGGGAGAAGACTCAAATCAATAGAATTAGAAATAAAAAAGGAGAAGTAACAACTGACACTGCAGAAATACAAAAGATCATGAGAGATTACTACAAGCAACTCTATGCCAATAAAATGGACAACCTCGAAGAAATGGACAAATTCTTAGAAAAGCACAACCTTCTGAGAATGAACCAGGAAGAAATAGAAAATATAAACTGACCAATCACAAGCACTGAAATTAAAACTGTGATTAAAACTCTTCCAACAAACAAAAGCCCAGGACCAGATGGCTTCACAGGTGAATTCTATCAAACATTTAGAGAAGAGCTAACACCTATCCTTCTCAAACTCTTCCAAATATAGCAGAGGGAGAAACACTCCTAACCTCATTCTACGAGGCCACAATCACCCTGATACCAATACCAGACAAAGATGTCACAAAGGAAGAAACCTACAGGCCAATATCACTGATGAACATGATGCAAAAATCCTCAACAAAATACTAGCAAACAGAATCCAACAGCACATTAAAAGGATCATACACCCTGATCAATTGGGGTTTATTCTAGGAATGCAAGGATTCTTCAATATATGCAAATCAATCAATGTGATACACCATAGTAACAAACTGAAGTATAAAAATGATATGATCATCTCAATAGATGCAAAAAAAGCTTTTGACAAAATTCAACACACATTTATGATAAATTCCTCCAGAAAGTGGGCATAGAGGGAACTTACCTCAACATAATAAAGGTTATATATGACAAACCCACAGCCAACATCATCCTCAATGGTGAAAAACTGAAACCATTTCCACTAAGATCAGGAACAAGACAAGGTTGCCCACTCTCACCACTATTATTCAACATAGTTTTGGAAGTTTTAGCCACAGCAATCAGAGAAGAAAAAGAAATAAAAGGAATCCAAATTGGAAAAGAAGAAGTAAAACTGTCACTGTTTGCAGATGACATGATACTACACATAGAGAATCCTAAAGAAGCTACGAAAAGCTACTAGAGCTAATCAATAAATTTGGTAAAGTACCAGGATACAACACTAATGCACAGAAATCTCTTGAATTCCTAAACACTAATTATGAAAAATCTGAAAGAGAAATTAAGGAAACACTCCCATTTACCATTGCAACAAAAAGAATAACATACCTAGGAATAAACCTACCTAAGGAGACAAAAGACCTGTATGCAGAACATTATAAGACACTGATGAAAGAAATTAAAGATGATACAAACAGTTGGAGAGATATACCATGTTCTTGGATTAGAACAAGCAATATTGTGCAAATGACTCTACTATCCAAAGCAATCTACAGATTCAATGCAATCCCTATCAAACTACCAATGGCATTTTTCACAGAACTAGAACAAAAAATTTCACACTTTGCATGGAAACACAAAAGACCCTGAATAGCCCAAGCAATCTTGAGAAAGGAAAATGGAGCTGGAGGAATCAGGCTCCCAGACTTCAGACTATACCACAAAGCTACAGTAATCAAGACAGTGTGGTACTGGTACAAAAACAGAAATATAGATCAATGGAACAGGATAGAAAGCCCAGAGGTAAACCCGCACTCATATGGTCACCTTATGTTTTATCAAGGAGGCAAGAATATACAATGGAGAAAAGACAGCCTCTTCAAGAAGTGGTGCTGGGAATATTGGACAGCTACATGTAAAAGAATGACATTAGAACACACCCTAACACCACAGACAGAAATAAACTCAAAATGGATTAAAGACCTAAATGTAAGGCCAGACTCTTATAAAACTCTTAGAGGAAAACATAGGCAGAACACTCTATGACATAAATCACAGCAAGATCCTTTTTGACCCACCTCCTAGAGAAATGGAAATAAAAACAAAAATAAACAAATGAGACCTAATGAAGCTTTTGCACAGCAAAGGAAACCATAAACAAGACGGAAAGACAACCCTCAGAACTGGAGAAAATATTTGCAAACGAAGCAACTGACAAAGGATTAATCTCCAAAATATACAAGCAGCTTATGCAGCTCAATATGAAAAAACCAAACCACCCAACAAATGGGCAGAAGACCTAAGTAGACATTTTTTCAAAGAAGATATACAGATTGCCAACAAATACATGAAAGGATGTTCAACATCACTGATCATTAGAGAAATGCAAATCAAAACTACAATGAAGTATCACCTCACACTGGTCAGAATGGCCATCATGAAAACGTCTACAAACAATAAATGTTGGAGAGGTGTGGAGAAAAGTGAACTCTCTTGCACTGTCAGTGGGAATGTAAATTGATACAGCCACTATGGAGAACAGTATAGAGGTTCCTTAAAAAACTAAAAATAGAACTACTATATGACCCAGAAATCCCACTACTGGGCTTATACCCAGAGAAAACCGTAATTCAAAAAGAGTTATGTACCACAATGTTCATTCAGCTCTATTTACCATAGCCAGGACATGGAAGCAACCTAAGTGTCCATCGACAGATGAATGGATAAAGAAGATGTGGCACATATATACAATGGAATATTACTCAGCCATAAAAAGAAATGAAATTGAGTTATTTGTAGTGAGGTGGATGGACCTAGAGTGTGTCATAGTGAGTGAAGTAAGTCATAAAGAGAAAAACAAATACCCTATGCTAACGGATACATATGGAATCTAAAAAAAAAAATGGTTCTGAAGAACCTAGGGGCAGGGCAAGAATAAAGACACAGACATAGAAAATGGACTTGTGGACACGGGGAGGGGGAAGGGTAAGCTGTGACAAAGTGAGAGAGTGTCATGGACATATATCCACTCCCAAATGTAAAACAGATAGCTAGTAGGAAGCAGCCGCATAGCACGGGGAGATCAGCTCGGTGCTTTGTGACCACCTAGAGGGGTGGGATATGGAGGGTGGGAGGGAAATGCAAGAGGGAGGGATATGGGGATATATGTATACGTATAGCTGATTCATTTTGTTATACAGCTGAAACAAGCACACCATTGTAAACCAATTATACTCCAATAATGATGTTAAAAAATAAATAAATAAAAGGGACAATTGTAACTTTATAGTGCAGAAATGTGGCAGACACCACCTTAATCAAGTGATCACAGTTAGCATCACCAGTAGTGAGACATAGCAGCATTCTGTACTCCCTGGCATGGCTCACTGAAAAGGACACAGCGCTTCCTTGGTGGTCCTGCCAAAAACTGCACAATCTCAATCTAATAAAATATCAAAGAAACAAAAATGAAGGGACATTCTACAAAATAATTTGCCAGTACAATATGAAAGTGTAGAAAAAGACGTAGAAAAAGGACATTAGTTTGAATACCGGGAAATTTTTAATAATGTCTGTAGATTATAGCATTGTGTAAATATTAATTTCCTGGTTTCAATCATTGTACCATGGTTATATAATTTGTTAACATTGAGGGAAGCTGGGTGAAGGATATACAGGGACTCTCTGTACTATTTTTTTGTAAGACTGAAGTTATTTCAAAATAAAACATTTGAGAAAAATGTAATAAATCACGTCATGCTGTTCCTTTATCCAAAGCCCTGCAGTGGCTTCCCATTTCCCTCAGACATAATAACTAGATGAGTTCATTACTCATTATTTTCTCTGCTCCAGCCACACTGTCCTCTCTGCTGTTCCTTAAACCAGGCATGCTCCCGTCTTAGAGGGTTTCACTGGTATTTCTCCTACCTGGAATGTACTTCCCCAAGATACCCACGTGGCTAATTCCCTCATCTCCTTCAAATCTTGTGTCTAATCTCATCTTCACAATGATACCTGACCATGCTATTTGGTACCGCAGTGTGCAACCTCCACTCCACCTCCAGAATTTCTGATTGCCTATCTTGCTCTACTTTGTCTTATTATTTTTCCATGGTACTTTCCACCTTCCACCATAACATTATCTCGATTAGCTCTCCCCACGCACTAGTATGTAAGCTCCTCAGAGGCAGAAAGCATTGTCTGATAGGTTCACTGTTGTATCCCAAGCACCTAGAACAGTGCCTGGGACAGAGAGAAGCTCTATAGTTAGTAACTGTTAAAGCAACAAATTCTTAATACTATAATGGCGTTTTGCTTAACTTAGATTTTTGTTTTTCCTTTTATCTTATATTGTTGCTTATATTATTCTTATCTTGGTATCTTCATTCCAAATATCTCTAATTTATAGGTTCTATCTTCATTTTCTGTTCTGACAGATTCATCATCATAACACATCAATAATACAAAAATATCTGGAAAAATACTCACAGCATGTATTACAGACTAAGTTAATATATTAAATATATAGAGAACTATTAAACTAATAACCAAAAGACAGACATTGGAATAGGAAAATGTGCAAAAGATATGAATAGATAACACATGAAAGAATTCCAGTTGCCTTATAAAAACAGTAATAAACTTACAAATAAAGAAATTCAAAGAAAACAACTTAAAGCTCTTGGCTATAAAACTAGGAAGGGGGCTTCCCTGGTGGCGCAGTGGTTGAGAGTCCACCTGCCAATGCAGGGGACATGGGTTCAAGCCCTGGTCTGGAAAGATCCCACATGCCGGGGAGCAACTAAGCCCGTGTGCCACAACTACTGAGCCTGCACTCTAGAGCCCGTGTGCCACACTACTGAAGCCCACGCACCTAGAGCCTGTGCTCCGCAACATGAGAAGCCACCACAGTGAGAAGCCTGCACACCACAACGAAGAGTAGCCCCGCTCTCCATAGCTAGAGAGAGCCTGCACGAGGCAATGAAGACCCAACACAGAGAGATATAAATAAATAAATAAATAGACATAGATAGATATATAGATAGATTAAAAGGCTACGTAATAGTGTCTGGGGCCATTTTTGGTTGTCACACTGGAAGAGGTACTACTGGCATCTAGTGGTGGAGACCAGGGAAGCTATTCAACATCCAGTAAGGCACAGGAAAGAGCTACACAGTAAAGAACTATCTAGCCCAAAATGTCAATAATGCTGAGGTTCAGAAACCTTGGTCTAGACAGCTTACTGTAAATCAGGCTCTAACTGAAGAATGTGTGCACTGCAGTTGGCTGGACAATGGAAGTGAGCCCTATAATCTCTTTATCCCCACAGAACTAACCGTGTACAAAAATAAAGAAGCTCTGCAATAGGCAGAATAATGGTTCCCCCAAAGATGTTCACCTCCTAAACGCTAGAACCTGTACATATATTTCCTTACAGGGCAAAAAGGACTTTGCAGACGTGCTGAAGATGAGATGAGGAGGCTATCCTGGATTATCCAGGCAGACCCTGTCTAATCACGTGAACTCAAAGCTGAGAACCTTTGCCAGCTGCAGAGAGTGAGAGGAGTTGGGAGCTGTGGGCGGGGAGGGGAGGGGGAGTGGTGAGACAGCAGAAGAGAAGGCAGGAGAAATGAGGCCTGAGAAGGACTTGACTCACTGTTGCTAGCTTTGAAGACACAGAATGCAGGTGATCTTTAGAAGCTGAGAACGACCCTTCGCCGA
Organism: Neophocaena asiaeorientalis asiaeorientalis; assembly: GCF_003031525.2. Taxonomy (NCBI): domain Eukaryota; kingdom Metazoa; phylum Chordata; class Mammalia; order Artiodactyla; family Phocoenidae; genus Neophocaena; species Neophocaena asiaeorientalis. Next base: position 1,985,524 of record NW_020173654.1, read on the forward strand.
CAGCCAGCAAGGAAATACACTTCAGTCCTACAACCACATGGAACTGAGTTCTGTCAATGTTCTCAATGACCCTGGAAGCAGATTCCACCCGCTCACCCCAGAGCCTTCCTTGTGGCTCCCAGAGCAGAGAAATCAGCTGAGTGAGCTGGACTAATGACCCACAGAACTATGAGAGCATACATTGTGTTGTTTTAGGTTATTAAGTTTGTGGCCATTTGCTATGACAACAATAGAAAACTCACACAAGCCCCAAATGTAAGTGACTTCCTCTGAACGATTATATTCTTCACACATTATTAGTGCTTCTTTAAAACCAAAACCCAGCCCAGTGTGGGAAAAGGGGCAATGAGAAGCTTGCCTCTGTTGGATCCGAGCCTCTCCAGAGAGCACTGACAAGCTTACACCTGCTCTGCGCTTGTGTCCTTTGAGTCATTACTAAGGCAATGTTGGGTAAGACCTACATGATCTGCATTGACAAATCAGCCCTGTGTGGTAGTGCTCAGCCTGGCAAGGGTTTGTTGGTTGGTTGGTGGATGGGTTGGTTTAATGGCAGTAATCATTACGTGATTGATTACCTGTCACACAGTGCAGTGGCCACTCTCAACCACTGCAGGCAGGAGTGTAAATGATTGCAAGGGTTTTGGAAAACATTTTGATAATATGTACAGAAAGACTTCCAAAGTTAACACAATTCTACTCAGAAATTCCCCTTTTATGAATATATTCATTAAGGTAGATTTGCAAAGAACTGTGTGTGGGATATTCCCCAAAGCATAGGTTATATTATTAAATATTTGGGAAACAACATGGTATCAAACAGTAATAGGTTGAATTTTTACCATTATATGAAAAACTATTATTATATTATTATTAAAAAAAAGTTTTCAAAGAGTAGCTTCAAATAGACCAATACTGATAATATAATAAGTTAAAATAGGATGATTTAAATTGCATCTATAATTACATATGTATAAAGAACTAAACGTAAAATATGTATGTGTCAATGTAAACGTGTATGCGTGAAACATGAGGTATTTAATGGAAGCTCGTCTTTCACCTTTCCAGATTTGGCTGCAGTTGGGAAGTTATTCCAGCCCAGAGGAACAGCCGAAAGCTAAAAGCAAAGCCGTGGCATTAGCTTCCAGGTTTAGAAAGTCCTATTATCAGTTATCACCTTGAGAAAAACAGACTTCCCTCAGAAGACAAAGCCTCCCAACACCTCCTTCTTTTCTGTGTGTTTGTCTCATCTCTCTCTCTCTCTACATCTCTTATCAGGACAGCATTTAGGGCCCACCTAGATAGGCCAGAATAATCTCATCGAAAAATCCTTAACTTAATCACAGCAGCAAAGACCCTTTGTCCAGATAAGGTACTCTTCACAGTCTCCAGGGATTAGGACACGATACATTTGGGTGTCCATTGTTCAGTTCACTGTGGAAGGGGAGCCCTGTCTCTAGTCTTCAGATATTCCCGCTATCATAGGCTTTTAATAGGACTCCAACAGGCTTCTTTCCACAAGTCCCAGTCCTGCTTCAGAGCTTAATGTAAAGAGCAACAGGAGAGCCTCACTAGGCTACTTTTGTACCCAGTCCCCTCAACCTGAGACAGTTCAAATTCAGTCATTCAAAGCACAGGAGACAATGTTGTGTAACACAGCTTATTTGGTAGTACGTACAAGTGTAAGAAAATTCAAACTGATGGATCCTGGAGGGATGACCACCCAGGGATCCTTATGGAATACATTGCAAAGCTGAGCAAAGAGCCGAAGCACAAGGACTGGGCTGGAAATCTCCCTCTGTGCTCGGCCACCCTGCACTGATTCCTCTCAGATGACGTATGACAGAATGCCGAAGGCCTCCAAGCCTGACAGCAGCCCCGACCCAAATGACGCTTCACAATGGGCTTCTTTGTACCATTTCTCCATCACTTATGAAGTCTCAGGCTGAAATTTCCCGCATTTTCTTACATTTCTTTAGCACAGCAGTATTTGCTCTTTCCTTGGGTCACACTGCCTCCCTAGCAAGTGGCCAAGAAGTAGAATCAGGGTCCCTTTCTCTTTAGAGAGCTGAAACTTTTTCTTTTATTGTCTCTCCTGCCCACAACCCAAGAGAATAGTTTTATACCCTGGATATCTACCTCTCCCTCTTCCCTGATTACCATCCCTCAGGGGACTCTGTCACACCTGATCTTCCTCTCAGAGGTATTTTCTTACTTTATTTTTTAACAGCTTTGTGGAAGTATGATTGACAAATAAAAATTGTATTTATTTAAGGTACACAACGGGACATTTTCATATACATTTACATTGTGAAATGACTACCACTATCAAGCTAATTAACACATCAATCACTTCACATAGTTATCTTTTGGTGCCTGTGGTGAGAACACTTAAGACCTACACTCAGCAAATTCCAAGTCTACAATACATTATTATTAACTGTAGTCACCGTGTTGTACATTAGGTCTCCAGAATTTATTTATCCTCACTTTTGATGTTTCCCTCAGTTCCACCCAGTCTAAATTCCTTAATGGATTTAGTTTTCAGAAACTAATTCCTGAAAGACTCCTTTTTACGTGGCTTTCCTTCCTACTGCACTGAATACTGAGTAGACTAACTACCTCAATGAATACTGACGAAAAAGAAATTTTGTAATTATTTCCAAAATGTCTCCTCCCGAGAATTCTGAACTTCTATTTATTGCTAATATGAGTATTATACTTAATATTTTTAAAAAGGAAGCATCACAGTAAGGAAGAAAGCAGGGTATAAACTCCAAGAAGAGATGAAAGCTTTATCTCAACAAAATACCCGCCTCCAAGTTGTAATTGTCATAACATGAAACACAAAACAAAACCATCAGGCAAACCTGCAGATATCAAGGACTCAGGTTAGCCAGACATCACTGACAGATTAAACAGTAAGAATCAGAACAACCCGTGTTCAGTAAGAAAGGAATTAATGCAATAAACAGTTCTTTTGGTCAAGGCCAGACCACATAGTAACAAAAGAGAGAATTCAAACCACTCTCCGTTTTGTTTTTTTTGGCTCTTCCCTTGTCCACAGAGGCTAAAGGCATTACCAGTTCCTTACAGATTTTTAACAAGAAAGTAACGCCTCCTCTCTACACATAGCCTTCATATATTGCTACATATACGTAATCATATGGTAATCTGTACATGGTTCTCTTCGTGTTTGTTTGTTTATCTGGCAGCACCACGTGGCATGCAGGCTCTTAGCTTCCCAACCAGGGATCGAACCCGTGCTCCCAGAAGTGGAAGCTCCGACTGTTAACCACTGGACCTCCAGGGAAGTCACTGTTCTCTTTTTAAAAAGAGGTTCAGGGCTTCCCTGGTGGCGCAGTGGTTGAGAGTCCGCCTGCCGATGCAGGGGACACGATCATTCTTAACACATTCCTTCAGGCCTCCAGGAGTCTTGAACAAAATATTAACGAAAGCCCTCAAGATTATTTTAAATTAATAATTCGATTAGGAAAAATAATAGTATTTGCAATGTGTTTGCCACTGCACGAGTGTTTCACATGCATCATTATTTTCAAATCTTCACCATAATCCTGTGAGTTAAGATCAAGGGGACTCACCATCTAGCCATAGGGTTAAGGTGTGGAACCCACTACTTCATGAACAGAATTCTGTCCAGATATGCTTCAAATTTCCTAGCCTAATACCTAGGCTTTGGGGGGGATGTGTTGTTAGTACAGATCAGTACAACCATTAAATTTAAATGAGTATTCATCTCCTTTTATTACTGTAAATCTTTTATTAAAGGTCAAATTTGATTGAAATGAGGAAAGACCAACAGAAGATAGCAATGAGGATTAGATGAAGCCTCAGCCCTGGATTTCCCCTCTGTTGCTTAGCCGCTGCACTTATTCTGCTTCCAATTTAAAAGTAGTAAATCTCTAGATAATCTTTTGAACGGCTTCCAGTCACTGAAATATATTTTATAGCTTCCATAGAAGTGTAACACTGATTGTACGTAAGATCTGTGGAACATCGAGTAGCATTAGATCTTCAAATTTAAAATGAAGATTCGTATTCCACGAGGCTGTTTGAGAGACCCTGAAGCCAAATCAGCTGATCTGACTCAAGGCATGTCTGTCACGGAACTCTTATAGGCAGACAGCTAACTCCATAGAAGTTTTACAGACCAGTCAGCTACCCGTTCAACTTTCTAACAGCTTTAACCCATGCTCTGGCCACTACGACTCTGAGGAAACAAGCCAGGAAGAGAATAAAATTGTTCCCATATGAATAACAATATTAATAGCTTTATTTTTAACACATGCTAGATGCTAGGCAGGTACTATGCATATTCATTTATTCACATATTCATCAGGATTTGAAAAATGATTACAGAGTTAGACTCTGCAGCTAGTCTTCCTTGGTTGTGGTCTCAAGTCGACCACTTTTAGCTAAATGACCTTGGGGCAGAATATTTAAATTCTCATCTAAAATGAGATAAAAATAACACCTGTCTCACAGGTTGTGCGGAATATAAGTGTGTGCGTGCAAAGCGCTTGAACGAGTGCCTATCACAGCTCTCAATAAAAGTAGCTGGAGGGGGAGGGGGGTGGGGGAGGGATGGAGTGGGAGTTTGGGATTAGCAGATGCAAACTCTTATATATAGGATGGATAACAACAAGGTCCTACTGTATAACACAGGAAACTATATTCAATATCCTGTAATAAACCATAATGGAAAAGAATATGAAAAAGAACATATATATGTATAACTGAGTCACTTTGCTGTACAGCAGAAATTAACACAACAGTGTAAATCAACTATACTTCAATAAAATTTTTTTTTAATAAGTACCTGTTACCGTGCGTGACCACTATATGTCACGTGATCACTGGGCCCTGGCGATGTGGGGGTGAACAAGATACCTTTATATTGTGATTAAGAAAATAAACATGATGATTGTATTGACAATAGCTAGGGAAGGACAACTGAGATGAAGGAGGGAAGGAAGGGCTATAAGTAGAGGGATCATTTAAGATGGACCGAAAGAATGACTATGAGCCACCTCTACCACCAACTGGGCAAAACGACTCGGGCGGAAGGGACGGTAAGTGTAAAAGCCCAGAGAAGATGAAGCAGAAGAGGAACCAGATCTGTTAAATCCTTGCTGGTCATGAAAAGGAGTTGAGATTTTATTCTAAGAGCAAAAGGAAAATGTTGAAGGATTTTGAGAGAGGGTAACACAATCTGATCCAGTTGTTCTTTGGTTCTGTTTTTTTGTTAATCACTTTGGTTTCTATGTGATAAGACAGGAAACGGAAAAAAATCAAGAAGGGCAAAGAAGACCAATAGGCAATTAAGGCAGTGCTCCAAGCGAGAGATGATAGGCAGATGGGTTAGGATGATGGCAACAGACACAAGTAAGTTGAATGACTTGGAGATAAAAACAAAAGTTATTAATAATAATAAAAAACCTATAAAATAAGTATGATGGTTATCCAAATTATATAGGCAAAGAAACTAAGGCCTATAGAACTTAAGAACTTAGCCCAAGAGGAGCTAGGTTCCAAGCACAGCAGTTTTGACTCTGCCATTTAGATGCTACAGTTAGAAGTGTGGTTGTGTGAAAAATTAGCATTCATTTAACCCTTCCTAAGTCAGCCTGTCTAGAATCAAACTGAACACAATGAAGTGTTCTGTAAGTATGCATCTGTTGGGTTTTTCCTCTAGGAGCATCTCCAGTTTTGTTTTAAATCTTGTAAGTTGTCAGAGTCAAAATATTTTTCCCTTTCTTTCTCTTTCTCTCTTTTCTTTCTTTCTTTCTTTCATCTCTCTCTCTCTCTCTCTCTTTCTCTTTCTCTCTGCCTTTCCTTTCGTCTCTTAAGACAGGCTCTGAAACAAAGCACTGCAGGGTAACTTGTTACTGTTTGGCTTTTACTTGAGGTAGGACAGTTCATTTCTGTCGCCATCTTCTCTGAAAGGTGGATTGCTTTACAAAATGTGTGAATGTCTACTTGAGAAGGGGAAGTTGAACTCTTATTTATCTCTAACCCTGCTTACCCACATGAGGGAATCAGAATTACAGGATTATTATTTTGCCATGTGCTTATCTTCACCTGAAGCAGAATTTTTGTTGCCAAAAAATAAATAAGCTTCCAAAAAGAATTTGTTTCACTGCTGCCAACATTCCTAGTCTCTCTAATAAAACAATCAGCTTTCAAAATGTGGCAATGTACCTCCCTGAAGACTCTCACCCCCAAAACCTGTTGACCTAGATGACTGTCCACTGCTGTAGAAGTCATGACAGAAAGTCTTGAAGTGTATTAGGAAGATTCTCTGTGATCAGCATGGGAGAAAGATTGCTCTGAAATACATTCAGGATTTCAGGTAAGGTAAGTAACTTTATCTGATACTTTCCAAATATCCTGGAAAATATGTTTTAATTTTTTTATTTAATTAAGAGAAGGAGAACTGTGGTACAAAGTTCAAAATAAGGAAAGGAGAAGGAAAAAACTGAGTAAAAGTTACTTCAGTCAAATGTGTTGCTGTAACAATTCACTCAGACATCTTGAGTACAATTTCCCTTTTATGAACACATCTCTAAAATTCATGTTATTAGAGGACAATTCTACATGCTGACAATGTCATACATATTTTGTAAATTGAAGTTGACTGGCCTCTATACCTTAGTAAAACGTTTGTAGAGGAAATTGACAAGAAGACAATGGGACAGAGAGGGTGAAAATTTCATAGATATTCACAATCTATCCATTAACTTTTCTAGACTCCCTCAGTTTTCCCACTTTCACCTTCTCTTCATTTCCTGAGTCAGGAAGACATTGCAGTCTCTGGAAATAAGGGAAAGTGCAATGGTAGAAAAACATGGAACCAGAATTGAGACTAAAATTATAGGCAGTAGTGAATTATGCCTAATAGTCAAAAAGGAGCACTTAGCCTCACATATGATATAATGAACTTCACCTAAATTTTAATATTGGAAAGGTGGCATATTTGTTTCTATGTGTTGTTAAATTCCACCATAAACTCCTAAAGGGATTAGTTTGTATGGCTCTAGTATGGTTTGCCATAATATATCAATAGTTAACACATGAACACAAAAGATCACGTAACAGAACCCACTGGAATAATAAAAAATCAGTGAAAAAATATTAAAGGTCTGTTATTTGACTTCTGACACAAATACAACTGTAATGCAAGAAACTGACCACACCTGAAAACTGTACCTGATACCCTTCACCTTGAGAGTTCTCCTGGCCTGTTGAAGAAAGCAAAATGAATCCTGAACAAAGCTGAGATACTGCAGCATACAGACAATTCACGTTCCATCACTACTGTGTCATGATGTGTCTTCTCAAGGCGCAGACACTTCCCTTTATATGATTCGGAGATCAGTTTCTTACACAAAATAAAAGAAGCAATATTATTTATGAAAGCATATTCACTGAACTGATTACCCTGTCTGAAAAATGTATGTTCCTCCCTTGGTTTAAAAAGTAAAAGGCAAAGTAAATTCATTTTTGTGAAGTGACAACACTATGTGACATTTTAATAATTCTAATTGTAGCATCTAAGAATTCTGGTCAGTGAAGATAAATGAATGCGTTACTTATGGTTTTATTCCATTTCTTAGATCACCCTGTCAATGTGGTAGCCATTAGCAACATGTAGCTATTTAAATTTAAGTTAGCTAAAATTAAATAAAATTTCCAATTCATTTACCAGTAACATTAGCCACATTTCAAGTTCCTAACACCCAGAATATGGTGAGTGGCTATCATATTGAAGAGTGCAGATATGGAACATTTCCATTATCAGAGAAAGTTCTATCAGACAGCATTGACTAAAATGCTCTGGCCCCATTACACTAGCAAGCCAGAAAATGGAGGGAAGAGAAGAAGATGGAAACTGCCCTTTGTGCTAATCCATTACTACTTTCTCATGGAAATGATTTGGGCTTAGCAGCATCTTTTGAATAGTCGGATGGTAGGCACATCTTAATCTGGAACCCGATATCCTTGAAGGAATATGCAATTCTTCCTTTCATATATAATTATAATGGGGCGCAATGGAGAAAACACTTATTAAGTCATGCTTCACATAGTAATTCCCAAGCACTGCCTGTGCCAGTAGAATAAACAAGACTCTGCCCAGAATTGACTCCTTACCCTTATTTTTCTATTATTCTTGACCCTGGTAGAACAGATACCTTTAGAGCAAAGCAGTATTTTAGTCCTTAGGAGGAGCCCCCGCCTAGTACTCCCCAATCCCTTAGCAGCCCAGATGTTTCTGTACTGAATCCTGACTCTCTCCAGCGGGATGTTAAAGTACGTTCAGAGAGCCTCCTCTCTTGGGCTTACTAATGAAGTAGAATTTTCCATCTTTGCCTGGCAAGGACTAATTATTGTCCTTGAGTATGAAAAATGCACTCAATACCCCTGCAAGAAAAAGAAAATCAAAATTCAAACTTAAATCCAGCAGTTTCTGAATTAAAATTTGCAGAACCTCGGACTGACTTATTTCGAACTCATTCAACAACTCTGTCCTTGGCCATAATCTGTACCCTTTCAATACAGTGATTATCCCAGCAGGAAAAATATCAACAAAACCAATGTTATGGGAGCTACAACATAATGTTTGGTAATCATATATCTGCCCATCAGAGGTTCATTGTCTGGTCAAAAAATCTGTGGATAATAGAAAATAGATTAGATGGCAAAAAAAGGAAAAAAATTCTTGCATGCACCTGCGTGATTGTTCTAGATAAGCTCAGGAGGCAGAAACAACACAGAGCAGCCTATCTTGACACAGGATTAGAAAACGACATTTCCAAAAAATACACTATAAAAAAGGTACCATTGTCTGAAATAAAAGATGCCTGTCTGAATTCTATTTTTAGTTCATCCGTTTTCTATGTTATGTCACTACTACTCCAATCCTTACCACTGATACTCTTTTGTCAGGTAGCTATTGCTCTAATCTATAGGCCATGCTGCTTCACATCCAGAATCTGAAAGTGCCTGATCGCCATGGCCTCCAGAAAGCATCTTCTCTCCCAATCTCAAATTACCATGAATGTGTCACCCATTTTAAAAATACAGCTTAGGATACAAATAGCTCATACAAATCAATAACAACAACGACAACCCAACAACCCAATCAAAAACTGGGCAGAAGATCCAAGTAGACATTTCTCCAAAGAAGACATACAGATGGCCAATAAACACATGAAAAGATGCTGCACTTTGCTAAATATTAGAGAAATGCAAAGCAAAACCACAATTAGGTATCACCTCACACCAGTCAGAATGGCCATCACTAAAAAGTCTAGAAATAAATGCTAGAGAGGGTGTGGAGAAAAGGGAACCCTTTTTTACTGTTGGTGGGAATACAAACTGGTGCAGCCACTATGGAAAGCAGAATGGAGATTCCTTTAAAAACTAAAAATAGAGTTACCATATGATCCAGCAATCCCACTCCCGGGCATATATCTGCAGAAAACCATAATTAGAAAGGATGCATGTGCCACAATGTTCACTGCAGCTCTATTTACAATAGCCAGGACATGGAAGCAACCTAAATGTCCATCAACAGATGAATGGACAAAGAAGATGTGGTATATATTGATATATACAATGGAATACAACTCAGCCATAAAAAATAGTGAAATAATGCCATTTGCAGCAACATGAATAGACCCAGGGATTATCATACTAACTGAAGTCAGACAGAGAAAGACAGCTACCATATGGTATCACTTATATTTGGAATCTAAACTTTGATACAAATGAACTTATTTACAAAACAGAAACAGACTCACAGACATAGAAAACAAACTTACGATTACCAAAATGAAAACTGGGGGGAGGAGGAAGTACATCAGCAGTTTGGGACTGGCAGATGCAAGCTACTGTATACAAAATAAACAAGGTCCTACTGTATAGCACAGGGATCTATATTCAATACCCTGTAATAAACTATAATGGAAAAGAATTCTAAAAAAAGAAAAGAAAAAAATGTGCATTAGGGAGACTCACAATATTGTATAGTTTTGTTCTAATTGGAAAAAATAGAGGGGATTTCAAACAGTGCAAGATAAAATGATTTTCTTCTCATTTTTAAAATATTTTTCTTTTTTGGTTTTAGCTATTGCATCCATTTTTTAGTTCCTATTCTGTTTCCTTTTTCTAATTTGAAACACTATGTTTTCTTATGCTTCAGTGAGCAAAACACTCTTCAAGGTAATCTTAAAGCACAGTGTTCATTTTACATCCCTTAAGACATTTCCACCGCAAAAATCATGAGGTAAATGCTAAAAACTGGAATACATTTCCCCCCTGGATATCATTTTCCTGGACAAGCTTGAGTGCTGTTCCTATACCCAGAGGCAGTTTCCAAGCTGGTAATGGCATGAAGGTCTTTCACCTTCACATAGAAAGTGGGCATTCTACGGCCCATCAGTTTCTGGTTACTCTAACCTCTACGGGAGTCATGAAAAAAACATGAACAACTTTTATTTCTTCTCTTCTATTTGTTCTGTCATTTGAAGAATTTAGCTGAGGTAAAGAGGCACCTTTTCTTCATTAATCATTGTAAGTTACGGAATAATTTTATTGCTGTTAATGTTTTGGGCAGCGTGCCCATCTCAAAGTAGAAGATGTTAAGCTGACCCATTTTCTCATAAGGTGTATGTTTCTGCATCTTCAACCAATATTCCTTAGTCTGCTGAAATATTTTAAAAGATAAATAGTCCCATCTTGCTGTTTTGAGGTAGTGGATTGAACTATAAGGCATGTGGGAGAGATAACTTCATGCCCGCTTATAGTATAATAAATAAGTTCAAAAATAGACAAATTCTTTGTAAATAAAATCTTGAAATAAACCCAAAGGCTTGAAATATAACACACTGAATGATCAAGTTGAAAGAGGGGCCTTACTTCACTTAGTAACCAAACCTGATTAAGAATAAAGCAAATATGAAAGGTATAGGAATGTTAGGTGAAAATGCCTCTAAATAAATGACTATTTGCTTTGCAAATATTTGAAATCTCAGTCTAATAAAGCGCAAAGGAAAATGGTTTCATTACAATAATTCTGGCCTTAAATTTGCCTTTTTGTAAGAAAGAGAAAGACGAAGAGAATATATCTTTAAATAGATTGTAAACTCTACAAGGGCTCTGTACATGTGTGTGCATCATGTGTGTGTATGTGTGTGTATGTGTTATTCACTGATATATGACTGACATATAGAAGGCATACATTAAATATTTGTTATATAGAGTTTATAGAAGAGTTTCCTGTGTATGATCTCGTACGATCTCACCTGACCCAGCAGTCACATGCTTTAGCCTGGAGGTGGGGGATGAGGAAGGACAGCCCCTCAGGTAGCGTCACAGAAATGGAAGTCAGCCGGGAAGGGCTTTTTGTGAAACAGGCAGTGATAAATGGGTGCCAATGTCCAGCACCCCATAGACACCAAATCAATATTCATTGAATAGTAAAGCCTTCCCTGCAGATTCAGTCTGACTAAACTCGGCCCCCCTCCATTTACTATCACAGCACCATATTTGATTTTCTCCATAATTCTTACCATAATTAGAAATAGGTTATGCAGCTATGCTTTTACTTGTTTATTATTTCTCTCATCTCCCTAAAATGTAAGAGAATGAAGAGTCCTTGTCTGTCTGGTCCCTAAGAAGTGTCTGAATCATGGAAGACACCTCTGTAAGATTTGGATGAATACATGAATCAACCAACCAAATCAGCCAACCAACCGTCTACCTGAAATGACCTGTCTGGATTACCTTTCTTCAATTATTCTCTCTCTTTACTTCACATTACTTGGGCAACACAATTATCTGTTGTAGTTTGTGTGTACATGTATGTGTGCCGCTTTTCTTTCCCTCCCTTTCTTCCCCTGTAACATGGACTATCTCCTTTTTGAAGAGGTTAGAAGCCCACGGGAGACCTAGTAGGACTGTGGTAGAGTCCAAGAAAAAAAGAACTGTGATTTGGATGGCTTAAGCTAACTCTTCTCTAATAGCTGAAGAAAGAAATGTTCTTTTTACCTCACATTCTTTTTTTAATTTTTAAAAAAAATTTTTGGCCATGCAACACCACATATGGGATCTTAGTTCCCTGACCAGGGATCGAACCTGTGCCCCCTGCAGTGGAAGCACAGAGTCTTAACCACTGCAACGCAAGGGAAGTCCCTCTTGCAATCATCTTTATGGTTTTTCTCTTGCCATCAGAGAGGTAAGAACACAGGAGCCGAAAGTAAGGAAATTATAGAGGCCCCCAGAATACGATATGACAGAGTCCCCAGGGAGAAATAACAGGCACATGTGCCTAGATTGTCCTTTGTATCAGAGCTATTCCTCATCAACCAGGACCCCTGTGCTATATATTCCTCTACTGAAACTAACAGCATAAATGTTATAGATGAGGAAACAGCCTCAGGGTGTTAATGAGACAGGACTTCAAACAGGTCTCCCAACAAGAAGTCACTGCTCTTCCCTCCTATGTCCATGCTTTAACTGCCTTTCATCTCACTGTGATTATGAAAATTAAAAGTTTTGAAGAGACATACTATGAAAATATACATTTTGATTTTCATTTCTTCTTTAGTTGAAGAGTAAATTAAATAATTTATTCTTAAGACAACCAGGCAATTCAAAAGAGGTAAACCAGCCTTAACTTTAAAATAATGGGATAAAATCCTATTACCACCATGACCCATTTATTTGTCATCTTCACTTATTGCTTCTTTTTCTCCTTCCAGGCAATTTTCTGGAAATACTGAGAAGTTTTTGTTCTCATTTTATTCAATATGGCAATAGTCCTAAATCTTGAAGCAATAAAACTAGTCAAATAAATTCAAGGAAAGACTTGGAATATTTTTTTATAAAAATCTGGCTCTGTCTCCTCATTCATGTCACTACTTGAAGAGTTATCTGCTCAGCTCCTGCTGCTTTGTGAAATGTCCAATCTCTAATATGAATAATATCTTTTCTTCTTCAATTCCACATTCTCCCTCCCCACCCCCACTGCTCAACACTTTGTTCAATATCTGTGACTGGATTTACTAGTCTTTCCCCAATAATTGCTGTTTTTCTTCTATTTCTGCATTTCTTATTCTCTCACATTGTGCAAAACATACTTTTGTACTTTCCTTTTGTCCCTTCTAGAGCATTCATTCTTTAAAGGTATGAACACTTTCTTACATATCTTTTTTTTTTTTTTTTTTTTTTTTTTTGTTGGTCGGCGG
>NW_020173654.1:1998832-2060008 GCF_003031525.2 Neophocaena asiaeorientalis asiaeorientalis
TTTTTTTACAATTTTTTTTTTTTTTTTTTTTTTTTTTTGCGGTACGCGGGCCTCTCACTGTTGTGGCCTCTCCCATTGCGGATCACAGGCTCTGGACGCTCAGGCTCAGCGGCCATGGCTCATGGGCCCAGCTGCTCCACGGCATGTGGGATCTTCCCGGACCGGGGCACGAACCCGTGTCCCCTGCGTCGGCAGGCAGACTCTCAACCACTGTGCCACCAGGGCAGCCCTCTTACATATCTTTTGATCTCCAACAGGGCACTGTCTATATAACCAAAAGCAAGGGTTAAGATGCAACAATTATGCCCTCCTGTTTGCTCTACTCCTCCCAAATAATTTAATAAGTTTGTGATAATTAGATTTGCATTGAAAATGGAAACTGAGAAAAAGCTTTAGGCTAACAAAGGGCATTGTCCCATTATTGGACATTAGCTGTAACAAGTCTGACTAGATCTAAAGGAATTAACCAAACACCCTGTGCACTTTCATCTACAATCCCATTACATTTAAATGGCTATCTGTGTCCTTTCAAATTTTAATCACCTAGAAATCTGTTAGTATCCTAGAGCCTGCTGGGTGAAATTATTATCCCCCAGATTTTGTTCTCGAAGTATTTGATGCTCTTGGAGCAATAGCTCCACATAACTTTCTCTTCCCCTTACAGTCAAAAGTGGTAAAATCTCCAAACAGATGACTCAAAGATTGGTCATGGAACTATGTCAGTAAATACTATAATCTCATGAGTTTTTCAAGGGGAAAAATTGGCCCCTTATGTGAAACCAAACAGCTTTTTTTCAATTCTATCGTTCCGGGAGAAAAAGAGAATGATATCTTTGTACAAGGTGGGTAGACAGGGCCTGCTTCTGGATTTTGATATATAGGCTTAAAATTTAAGGGGAGGAGTTTAGGTTTGGCAGGAAAAAGTTCTCAGCTGTAAAAGTTATTTGACCCTGGAATGTAATCTAAAGGAAATCTACAGTGTTGCAACCAAAGAATTTTAGGTTTTTAAATGTTGTAGTGGCCTCTCAAAGGGCTACCTGGGCACAAAGAAATAACTTCTTAAAGAGGCTTCCTGTGATTCTATAATTATTTAAATATAACAAAGGGTTTCCTAACACTGGAGATTTTCAGAGGGTGGTACAAGTTATTGGAAAAATGAAGAATACTTCTGGAGGTTTAAACACAAAAAGATGTATGTTTCAATCCAAAATTTTTTTTTTAAATCAAGCTTATTTTAACATTCCAAAATGGTTTTTAAAATAAACTCAGTATTCAAAAATACAACCCTACAAATAAGTCCCTCTGGAGTCAACATTAGTTAACACTTGTACTCACGAATTACCTAAGCCAAACGTTTCCAAAATAAAGTGCTTCCCCTTTCTGGGTCCACATTCTATGCAGAACAGTACAATCTGAATATTACAAAAAGTCAATCTATAACCATTTTAAGGTTTGAATCACAAATCCGTTTTTTTTTTTTTGCGTTACGCGGGCCTCTCACTGTTGTGGCCTCTCCCGTTGCGGAGCACAGGCCCCGGATGCGCAGGCTCAGTGGCCATGGCTCACGGGCCCAGCCGCTCCGCGGCATGTGGGATTTTCCCACACCGGGGCACGAACCCGTGTCCCCTGCATTGGCAGGCGGACTCTCAACCACTGCGCCACCAGGGAATCCCCTATAAGCCAGTTTTAAAGTGGAATTATAACACCTTTGGGGAAGAATATTGGTCACAGCTTTATAAGACTAATATTTTTCCCTGTATTGTTTTTTCAAATTCCTTTTTTCTTTTGTAAATAGAATACATACATTAACCTTCTGAAAGCCTGTCAGAGTCGCATTTTAAGTGAAGGAGTAAAACAATCCAAATCACTTGGTAAACCACACGTAAATTAGTCCGGCTTTCCCAGAGATAGTTGGGATATTTTCATGCCAGGGTTTCCAATCAATAACACAGACCTAGCTGTAGAGGAAGTACTCTCACTAAAACGCAAGCAGCATGGGAAGCTCTTTTTTTTATTATTATTTCAAGTAAATTGTTTCATTAAAAACCTCACCAAGGAGGTGGCTTCCTGTGTTTGTACAAAGAAAAGTTCCAGGAA
Source organism: Neophocaena asiaeorientalis asiaeorientalis (assembly GCF_003031525.2). Taxonomy (NCBI): domain Eukaryota; kingdom Metazoa; phylum Chordata; class Mammalia; order Artiodactyla; family Phocoenidae; genus Neophocaena; species Neophocaena asiaeorientalis. The sequence continues at coordinate 2,000,930 of NW_020173654.1, forward strand.
CAGATAAATAAGTCAGCAGAGCCCAAATTAGCTAACTTCATTATCTCATCCACTCACCTACACAGAAGACTCTACCTGCTCACATTTCTTCCTGCCCCCTCCCTCCTGTTGCCGTGGCTTCCCAGCAGGGAGAAAAGGCTCAGTTCACTCTCTCTGAACACCTCCCCCAGAAACTGCTCGAACTTTGACTATGACGCACTTCACCTGTTTTTCAGTAACAGCTGCTGGGAATCATACTGGGGAAATATTTAAATATTATGCCCACCAGCTGAGTTTTTTTAAGTAGCATCTTTAAAAGTCAGAGGCTGTGTTTGTGACAGGTTTTACAAGGCAGGAATATGCACTGAAAAAGCATTTTCTCCTCTAGATGTTTAATAGTTCCCAAAGTCACTTCACATCAGTAAGAAACGTTTGCCTTTCTTTAGCGCTTCCCCCACGTATGACTGAGTTACTGAGTATTCCTTGCTTGCAGCTATCTTTCCAAAGGCAGGTGCCAAATAGGGGAAAACATTCATCAGTGAAACTTTAATAAGCCAATCCATGGAAAGCTCGGTGATGGGTTCAGGATGACTGAAGTTGAACAAGAGAAGCACCCAGGGCTGGGGGCCATTATGATGACTGTTAATAGAAGGAAGGTGAATTCTAATAGCACTTTGATCAGTTTTTCAGTTGGTAGCTCACAAACTCCTGCCACTAAAAATTCCAGGAATTACTATGCAGTTGAGCGTGGAATGAAATTTTTTTTGAATACATGAGTTTTGTAGAGCATGGTTCTGAGCCACTCTTTTTTAGGCAATTCTGGAAACTACATTCGAAAAAGTAAAACCTCTAAATTAGAAAATATTATCGCAAAATACTGACTCATGTATGCTATTCTCTGAATCCAAGTGATCCCAAAGCACATCAGAAAACAGTTAAGGGCTTCCCTGGTGGCACAGTGGTTGAGAGTCCGCCTGCCGATGCAGGGGACACGGGTTCGTGCCCCTGTCCGGGAAGATCCCACATGCCGTGGAGCGGCTGGGCCCGAATGAGTATGAAAATTTATGTAGGAAGACAGATTGGTATCTCTTCACTATAAAAGGGAAAATGACTCATTCCCCCAAAGGTGAGCTAGCATCCTGCTACATTTTTCAAATGCTATAAAGTTAACTTACTTCTAGTCCAAATTATCTCCAAAAGCAGCAGTTATGAGAGCAACACTGCAGATGAGCAAAGATGGGACAAATGGACAAGACCAAGGGCTCAAGACTTGTCTCTGATGACCTAGAACTGGTCTGACATTGATATATTTAATTCCCACTCTACCATATCTTTTACTTCCTAGGTCCACTGTCTCCTGCCCTTTCTTGGAAACTTTTCATAGCCATCCTGCCTTCATTTTCTGTACTAATTATCTGGATTCTATCACCCATCACTTTGTTCATACTTTGTCAATATTCCCATATTCCCAAATCCCTTGAGTCATTGTTCTTCTTTCCACCTAAGTTTCTAATCATTCATAAATTAACGAGAGGTCCTAGAATCAGGCTAGTGACTACTTAAAGCGTGAATGTCTCATTTTTGTCAAATCCTTTCATAGTCCCTGTGTGGAGTACATTTCAGCCAATCCAGAAATTTGCATGTTTTTGAACACTGAAAATATACTACATGCATTTTTACTTTCTCTCACTGCTCTCTTTGGTTGGCAGCTGAGAAAAGTATGTTCCCTTCTCTTCTTGAGTTCTGGTGACCTTGTTCATTTGCTGGTGGCTGATAAAGTTATAAAGCTAATAGTCTTGAAGCAAATTGTATCTAAGAATCTTCAAAGCACGGTGAGCTGATCTTCCAACATGGTTACGTGTAGGGGATATACCCTCAGCCTCTGACAACTCTGGCTAAGGATGCTACAAACATTATCACACAACTAGGAACTCTTGTGCTCAGTGACTTGAGATCTCTTTGGCAGACTCAGCTAAACCTGATAATATTTAAGTGATACCCCAAAAGGCCACAATTCTTCTGCAGGAAGTGGGGATACCAACAATTGTAAATTAACAACATGAAACAGGAAAAGACAGTTGAGTTTTTGCTAATGTAAGGCAGAAGCAGAAGATGGTTGACTGACACGACTGACACTAAGAAAACTATCCCTAGTTTTTCAATATAGCAGGCAAATGAATATGGCAGATAAATGCACTATCAATTTTATTCTTACAACACTGATACTGACTTTAATCCTGACCTTGAAAAGGCTTCTCCATACACAAAGCCTTTTTGAAATGACACTGTACCAGAAAAAAAAGTGAAACAATAATCTATCTAGTGATGAACTTTTATTTGGGTGTTTACTGTGTGCCAGGCAACTAAGTGATTTATCTACATCTTGTGTCATTTAATCCTTAAGACAACGTGAGGAGGTTACTATTGATATCCACATTTTACAGACAGAAAAACTGAGGCTTGGTGCTGAATCAGGTCTATTCGATATCAGGACCCAAGCTCTTAGGCCTCCTCTGAGATCACACCCCGGTAGTTTGTGTTTCTTCCATCTGGCTTCCTATCAGTTAATGGTAAGGGCATTTGACATATACTGATAATTATAAAAAAGCAGGTACTAAAAATAGTGCAGGGAAGATGACAGCAGGTAATTGATTGCTTTCAGGCTCTAAGAAAAAGGAAAAGCAAAATTCACAGCAAGTTCTAGGCTTCCCTATAGGAAAAGCAGACTGTTGACTATGTAATGACATTTAAAGAGACCTAAAATCTTCCTTTACACTGGTATTAAAGATCTTTCTCACCAGTCTTTTCTAGAGCCAGACATTAAGCCTTAACCTCCTTAGGGACTTTTTAAACGACACTTGTATCTTAAACGGGTCAACCGATGTGCTTTCTAGGAAATGGAACATATTAACTAATAAAAAGAAGGAATTAATTCATCTACTACCATCCCTTTTCAATTAACAGAGACACACATCTAAGTGTAAAGATTTCTGGAAAGAGTTTCTTCCCACTCTACTTTTTCACGTCTTAGATGTCCCCTCATCCTTTCACTAAAACCCTCTTGCCAAGGTGACCTTGTTGTTAAACCCACTGTTTTTTTTTTCAGTCCTCATCTTATTCTCTCCAGCAGTCGACACCATTGACAGCTTCCTCCACTTGAAAGACCCTCTTTTTTTGGTACCAGAACATCACATTCTCCTTGTTTCTTATTTCTCTGCCCCTTCCTCTCAGTTTCCTCTGTGAACTACTCCTCTTTTACTCTCCATCATGTGTCGAAGTTCCTCTGGGCTCTGTCCCAGGCCTTTACTCTTCTCTCTATATTAAGTCTGGGTCATCTCATCCACTCATGTAGTTTTAGTTACTATACTTACATGGACAACCTTAAAATTTCTACCTTCATCTCAGAAGTCTATCCAGAGTTTCAGATCCATAGATTAAAATGTCTCCCAGATCTGTTAGACATTCTACAAATGTCTTAAATTCCACAATTCCCAAAATTCAGTTGTTATTCTCTAACCCCAAAATATGTTCATCTTCTGGTGTTCTCAATAAATGGTCCACCATCTACCCAGCTGCCAAGGGAGAAACCTGGGGTGTTATAGCCCTCGTCATTCTTCCTCATTCCCCAGATCCAATCAGCCACCATCTGCTGTATGTTCTACCTCTTAAATATTACTACCACTACTATCTATCTTCTACTGTTCTCTGCCCTCACTATCACTATCTTAATGCAAGACATCCTCTCTCCTCCAGAATGCTGCAACCAATTGCAACCAAGATCTTCATGCTACACGGTCTTCTTTGCCCACTCTTGGCAAAACCATATAATTTATCATCAAAATCAAAGTTTATGATAGAAAAGGGACACTATTCATTTGACAGTAGAACTATAAGCAAAAATTGGATCTGTTTGGGCTTCCCTGGTGGCACAGTGGTTGAGAGTCCGCCTGCCGATGCAGGGGACACGGGTTCGTGCCCTGGTCAGGGAAGATCCCACATGCCGCGGAGCAGCTGGGCCCGTGAGCCATGGCCACTGGGCCTGCGCATCCGGAGCCTGTGCTCTGCAACGGGAGAGAAAAAAGAAAAAAAATTGGATCTGTTCCAGAAAATCAGGACATGTGATCATACTATCAGGCTGCAGTTAGAGAGACATCCTTCAAAAGCACATCCCTCACCATGTCACGTGTTTGCTTAAAAGGTATCCATGGCTCCCTCATTGCCTTCTGAAAGATGGTCAGACTTCCCAACAAGGCTCGGCATGCTCCCCACTTGGCTCTCATGCCTCATCTCTCACCCCTTTATCTCACCATTCTTCTGCCACACGTTAAATTCCCCCAAATTTATATACTCTCTCTTGATCCTAGAATGTTCTTGTGCTCTTGTGTCTTACCAAAAATCTTTGTCTACTTCTCTGCTACCAGATTTCTTCAGGTTTCAGGCTAGATGCTACATCCATAGAAAGTTTCTCCCAACCCTGAGAACGGACTGGTGTGCCCCTCCAGTGTGACACCAACACAATGCTCATCCCTATCCATGTGGCACTGCAATTGCTTAGTTTCTTATCTTTGTTGGCCATGAGATTATACTAGTGCCAGAAATTTCCTATATATAAGGCACTTAAAAGCATAAAAGTGATTTAAGGTTAGGGTGGAAAGGGAACAGAAAAGTAATTTGAGGTTAGAGGTGGCTAGCTAAATTTAATTAGTAAACATTCTATTTTTACTTATACCTACTGTTTATTGGTATATATTTAGAGGGGATAACAAATACTATAGGGGTAGAGGGCTTAAAAGTTCTCATAAACTACATGTTAGTACCACTAATGCACAAAACCAGAGGTCTGAAAGCATTTTTTTTTTTGCATTACGTGGGCCTCTCACTGTTGTGGCCTCTCCCATTGCGGAGCACAGGCTCCAGACGCGCAGGCTCAGCGGCCATGGCTCACGGGGCCCAGCCGCTCCGCGGCACGTGGGATCCTCCCGGACCGGGGCACGAACCCGTGTCCCCTGCATCGGCAGGCGGACTCTCAACGAGTGCGCCACCAGGGAAGCCCCATACCATAAATTTTTAATGTACAATTCAATGGTTTCTAGTAAATGTACAGAGCTGTGTAACCATCACCACAATCCAAATTTAAAACACTATCACCCCAAAATGAAACTTCATGCTGTTTGCAGTCACCCCTTACCCGCACTCCAACTCCCCAGGAAATTAATCTGCTATCTGTCACTATAAATTTACATTTTCTGGACTTTTCTTTTAATGAAATTCTACAATATGTGATCTTCTGTGTCTGGCTTCTTCCACTTAACATAATGGTTTTAAAGGTCATCCATGCTGTAGTATGCATCACTACTCCATTCCTTTTCATTGTTCAAGAGTATTCTGTTGTATGGATACCCCCGTTTTTGTTTACCTGTTCACCAGTTGATGGACATTTGGACTGTTTCCTTTGGGGGGCTAATGTGAAAAATGCTGCTAATGAACATTTACATACAAGTCTTTGTGTGGATATATGATTTCGTTTCTCTTAGGTAGATAACTGGGAGTGAAATTGCTGGGTCATATATTTATGTTTAACATTTCTAGAAACTACCAAACTACTTTGCAAAGTGGCTGCAGGATCATTCCACCTAACTGTAAATTTCCTGAGCACCAGATAAATATCACTGTGCTTTGAACAAACCTTGCTTTCCTAACCCAAGTGGACTCTAAACCTCTCCCAGCTCTTACCAGTTAATGTACTTCTATCATTTTCTACTCTATGTATTACTCAAGTGATATAATTTGATGAAATTAAATACTGGTTACTTGGAACCATTAAGAAATCTGAATACAAATGGGCTTTGAAAAGTTATCCGTCTTTTTTGTAAAGCAGCTTGAAAATGTCAGAAACATTCATATCACTGTTACTTTTACTGTGAAGAGTTCCATCAAAGTGGTGAAGGGTTGACGACGAGTAAGAAGCATCGTCGTGTGATTCGGGAAGATCCCTCAGTAAGTCATCTCCATAAAGAGACAGAGGAGAGTCCTTAGATTTAGTCTTTAGAGTGGTGTGACATTTCTGAGAAAAACAATATTTTGTGAGACTGTTGCTTGAGAAGCCCATGAAAAATAAAAAAGGAAACGAAACACTGTTCACAGATCAACACATATCTTTTCTCCTTGAATGACTTCTCCATTGTCAACCTCAAGAGAGCCAAGCTACAACCATGACTTTCAGCAGAGATCTTAATACCAGGACTGAAGCAGTCAACTTTTCACAGGGAGAAGAAAAATGTAAATTTCACTTAAAAAAAAAAAGAAAATCCACGTTTAATGGAAGAATAAGGCCTCCCCCTAGTGGATAATTTAAGAATTTGGTTTCCACAGTCTAATTTGGGATTTACAAAGTAAAATATCGTAATTGATACATAGAATGAGTTATAAAATAGAAATGCCAATAATTAGTTCTTACGTGAAGCCCATCAAAATTTGAAAAGGATTCCCTAATCTTTCAAGGAGACCAGGAAAGTTCACAGTCACCAATGATACATTTAAAAGTAAATGTAGATAGTGAAAGAAGGCAAACTTTTAGAAGTATGGAGAACATTTAGCTAGGTGATCAAAAATATATTCATCTCAAAGCAACAGTGACTCTGTATCGTAATCCTCAGCACCGTATGAATTGCCATGGTGCCCAGGCCATCAGAGTCTGGGGTATTTCCCTCAGCAGCCCTGTGGATTGACCAGATTTTCCAGAGTCAGAAGACAAAAAAACGTGCTTCTCAGTCAGGTCATTTGGGGCTATAATAGGATTTTTATAACCATATATAGCAGTGTCCAAATTGTATGGCTTTTATTATGAGTTTAATTAAAATTCTAGAGAACAACAGATTTGAGGATTATAATTGTTCTGTATTTATTAAAACCTCAGCACCTGTGCAGAGATTAAACAAAAATTATGCTAATTTTTGAGGATTCACCATGTTATAGGCACTGGTGAAGACTTCGTATAAATTATTTTACATAATCCCCAAAACAGTCCTAAACTTCTGCCCTTTACAGATGAAGAAACTGGCACAGAAGTGGTAGAACTGGAATCTGAGCCAAGAAGTCCAACTCCAGAGATCACATCCTTTATCTCTGAATGGAAACAGAAACAAAGTCAGTAAAATACAAAGTGACTGTATATTTCTCAATGTGTTTAAGGAGAAGTGTATATCCTTTTCTAATTTATATTATTCCTTTGGTAATTTTAAAGAAATTGCTAACATCTCAATTCAGTTTTAGAACAAGCACTGAAGTGACAACCAGAAGTCCTAGGCGCTTTGTTTCTGCCTTTCACTTCCCTTTTGACCTTAGACCATTCATTTAACCTTTGTAGTGAAATGACCTGCCTCTTTTCCTAGTGTTCCTGGTATTGAAGCCATAAGGTGTTATACTGAAGTCGATGGGATTAGTAGGGTCACCACTGAAGTGCATAAATGTTCCCACACCCACTGAAAGACAGTCATAACCAAACATAAAATATGAATCCAGACCTTCAGTTATGAGAGAAATGCAGTTGACAGAGCATGAGGATCATTTGGTACTGCATCCCTGCAGCCTCCGTTTCCTTTGCTGTATAGTAACATCGACTAGGATTCAGTGTTTCTATGTGGTAGAGCTGTTAGCCTTTGGCAAGGCAGCTCTTGGTTGTGCAGGATTATCTCATGATTGCAAGACAGTTAACATCGTTGACCCCCATCTTTAAAATGCTAGTAGAGCCCCACACATCCCAAAAGTCACTCCTATGGGAAATGGTACAACCTCCTGGGGAAAACCATGGCAAAGATCCTTCAGGCCGTGGAATCTTTGTGTATTACTTTGCCCAAAGTTTGTCAAATACAAAGAGATTATCATTAAGGTCAACAAACCATATGCACTTTGAGACAACCACTCAACAGCATAGATGGTTGCTTTGGGGGGTTCACTGCACCCAGTGAGGAAGACATCCAAAGCCAAGGAGGGCACTTGAAATGTGTGGTAGTGGTTTTTGTAGTCATCTTGCTTTTTGGTCTCACTGCTGACTTTTGGCAGATTTAGAAACTAGCATTTGAAAAATGGCACTATGATTTTTGATCCTCTGCATGAAATGGTAACTGATCAGACACAGGGATAAGCAAAATAAGGCTTATAGGGTGTGGGGATAACGCTTGTGGGTATAAGGGTTAGTATAGTTCAAAGACACTCTGGGTTGCAAAATAAATAAAATGCGTTCCTTATTTTTCTATAGTTCAACCTTAATTTCAACACCCTATTCCCCATAACAACAGAAAATTGATCTAATCGTTCAAAACAAAAAACCAAGGTTTTCTCAGCATTTTTCAATGTAAACTCAGTATACCTCCTCTCCTTCATTCCTTCATCATTTGTGGGGTTGAGAAGCTAATCACAACCATGATAATAACAACTGTTAACGTTTTGAGCTCTGCGTCCCCATCCCCAGACAATGCTGTCTATCATGATAGCCTGGTCTGCGTTTTATATAAGTGGATTACACACTATGTACTCTATTTGCTTTCTTTCATTCTCTTAACATAATCACTTTGAGATTCATCCATGTTGTTACATATCAATAATTCACTCCTTTTATTGTATGGTTACACTTCTAATTTCTATCCGTTCAATAGCTAACAGAATTTTTGGTTGTTAACAGTTTTTAACTATCACAAATAGAGCCACCGTGAATACTCACGTTCAAGCCTTTTTGTGAACATGTACTTCTATATCCTTGAGAATTCTTGAGTAAACACCTAGAAGTGGTATGGTGGGATCATATGGTAGGTGTACATACATCTTTTTAAGAAAATGCCAAACTTTTTTCCAAAGTGATTTTATCATTTTACATTCCCACCAAGAATGTATGGAAAGTTCACGTTTCCCAACGTTTTATATAATCAGGCTTTTTCAATGTCAGTTATCCAAATGAGTAAGTAGAGGTATCTCACTGTGGTTTAATTTACTTTTCCATAGCGACTAATGATCTTGGGCATATTGTTATGTGTTTATTTACAATCTGTATAACATCTTTGAAAAAAATATCTGTTCAAAGATCTTGCTCGGGCTTCCCTGGTGGCACAGTGGTTGAGAGTCCGCCTGCTGATGCAGGGGACACGGGTTCGTGCCCCAGTCCAGGAAGATCCCACATGCCGCAGAGCGGCTGGGCCTGTGAGCCATGGCCGCTGAGCCTGCGCGTCCGGAGCCTGTGCTCCACAACGGGAGAGGCCACAACAGTGAGAGGCCCGCGTACCGCAAAAAAAAAAAAAAAAAAAAGATCTTGCTCATTTTCTATTAGACTGTTTTCCTTTTATTAAGTAGTAGGACATTTTTATGTTCTAAAAACAAGTCCTTTATCAGATGTATGTTTTGCAATATTTGATCCCAGTTTTGTTTGCTTAACAGAGTAAAAGTTTTCAGTTTTGATAACGTCTACTTTACTGATTTCTTTTGTTATGAATTGTGATTTTGGTGTTGTATTTAAGAAAACTTTTCCAAGGACAACATCACTAAAGTTGTCTCCTATGTTATCTTCTGGAATTTCTAAGTTTGTGAACCATTTCAATGTACTTTGTGTCTATGTTGTGAGGTAAGAGAAGCTTTAGTTTTTGCATGTGGCTATGAAATGGTTCTGTACCATTTGTTGAAAAAAGTGTCCTTGCTCCCCCTTGAATTAAATTCCTCATTGAATCCCACTAATCTATTTGTCTATCTTTACACCAATATCACACTTTTGTTTTTACAGATTTACTGAAATATAACTGACATATAACATTGTGTAAGTTTAAAGTATACCATGTGGTGATTTGATACATGTATGTATTGTGAAATGTTTCCACAATGAGGTTACGTAACACATCCTTCACCTCATATTAACACCATCTTGTAGTTGTTATGGTGAGAATACTAAAGTTCTCCTCTCACAGCAACTTTCAAGTATAAAATACATTGCTGTTCAGGGAGATCAGCTCGGTGCTTTGTGACCACCTGGATGGGTGGGATAGGGAGGGTGGGAGGGAGGGAGACGCAAGAGGGAGGAGATATGGGAACATATGTGTATGTATAACTGATTCACTTTGTTATAAAGCAGAAACTAACACACCATTGTAAAGCAATTATACTCCAATAAAGATGTAAAAAAAAAAAGCAACCTAATACAAAGCAGTGACAGCAGCAGGTCACTGCCCCACACTTGGGGTAGAGGGGGACTTGATCTACTTGTAGCAGCAGCATAGCAAAAAATAAAATAAAATACAGTGCTGTTAACTATAGTCACCATGCTGTATACAGACCGCCATAACTTATTCATCTTACAACTAAAAACTGTACCCTTTAACTAACACCTTTCCATTTCCCCAACCCCTCAGCCCCTGGCAACCACCATTTTACTCTGTTTCCATGTATTCCACATATAAATGAGATCATATAGTATTTGTCTTTCCCTGTCTGACTTATTGCACTTAACATAATGCCTTCAAGCTCCAACCATGTTGTCACAAATGGCAGGATTTCCTTCTTTTTATAGCTAGCTAATACTCCACTGGATATATATATATATACCACATTTTTTTTACCCATTCATCTGTCATGGACACTTAGGCAGTTTCCATATCTTCACCATTCTGAGTAATGTTGCAATGAACATGAGAGTAAAGATCTCCCTCCCAGATCCTGATTTTATTTCTTTTGGGTTTATACCCATAAGTGGGATTGATGAATCATATGGTAGTCTTAATTTTTAAAGGACTCTCCATATTGTTTTCCATAGTGGCTGCACCAATTTACATTCCCACCAACAGTGCACAAGGGTTCCCTTTTCTCTACATCCTTGCCAACACTTATTAGCTCTTGTCTTCTTGATGACAGCCATTCTAATAGGTGTGAGGTGATATCTCATTGTGATTTTGATTGCACTACCCTGATGATTAGTAATATTGGACATATTTTCATGTATCTGTTGGCCACTTGTATATCTTCTTTGGAAAAGAAAACTGTCTATTCAGTTCCTCTGCCCATTTTCCAATCATATTTTTTCTATTGGGTTATTCATATATTTTGGATATCAACTCCTTATCAGATATATGGTTTGTAAACATTTTCTCCCATTCTCTAGGTTACCTTTTCATTTTGTTGATTGTTTCCTTCATTGTGCAGATGTTTTTTTAGTTTGACATAGTCCCACTTGTTAATTTTTGCTTTTCTTGTTTGTGCCTTTGGCATTGTATACAAGAAGTCATTGCCAATACTGATGTCAAGGAGCTTTTTGACTGTTTTCTTCCAGGAGTTTTGCAGTTTCCGGTCTTATGTTTAAGTACTTAATCCATTTCAGGTTCATTGTGAATGGTGTATGATAGGGGTGCAATTTCATTCTTTTGCATGTGGACATCGTTTTCCAACACCATGTTTTGAAGAGACTATCCTTTCCCTATTGAATATTTTTGGCTACCTAGTCAAATATTAGTTAACCATATATGCATGGGTTTATTTCTGGGCTCTCAGTTTTGTTCCATTAGTCTATGTGTCTGTTTTTATTCCAGCACCATAATGTTTTGATTACTATAGCTTTGTAATATAGTTTGAAATTTCTTAGAGGGAAAGCATTCAGTCTTTCACCATTAAGTTTGATGTTAACAATAGGTTTTTCATAGATGCCTTTATCAGGTTTAGGAAGCTCACTTCTCAATAAGAATTTTTATCAGAAATGGATGTTGGATTTTTTTCAAAACTTTTTCTGCATCTAGTAAGACAATCATATATTTTTCTTTTATAATCTGTTAATATGGTGGATCACAGATTTTCAAATATTAAACCAGTCTTGCACTCCTGTATTAACCCCACTTGATCATGATGTATTATCCTTATAAATATTATTGGATTTGAAGGCCATTGGTCTGTAGTTTCTTGTAATTTCTTTCTCCAGTTTTGGCATCAGGGTAGTCTTGAAATAAGTTGGGAATAATTTTCTGGAAGAGGTTGTATAAAATTGGCATCATTTCTTTGATATGATTAACACATAATATATTTTAACTCAATCTTTTTGAAAACAAATGTAAGGCAGGCCAATATTATCACCATTTTACAGAATGATAATTTACTTGTCCAAGGGTCACAGTTTATAAGTCATGGAGCCAGAATTAGACCTTTGGCCATCTGGTACCAAAGGCCAACTCATAACTACTTCACTATGCTGACTTCTGTCACATTCAAATAAAATGAAATCAATACTTTTAATTGTTTGCATATTTTATAATCCCATTTAAGCCTCATAAGTTAAGAATAAGAGCATGGCAGAGACAGGAAAAGACCTTTGCTAAGGAAATATCTAGTCTTTGGAGGACTAACGGTATCACAGCACGTTAAAAGGGAAACCTTTTTGCCCCAACTTTTGCTGCGGTTACAGAAGGCCCAGAAACAAAATAAAAGGTACAAAATTTGCAGAAGGGGAGGACACACAATCAGTCAAGGGTAAAAAACTGTTTCCAGTTGAAGAGGCTGAAGTAATAAAAGTTGGAGAGCTGTGATATTTTCTCACCCACCTCCCCTTGCCACATATCTAGAAAGGGGAGATCTGAGAAGACCACTGGTAGAGCCAGAAGTTTCCTCCCAATTGTTTGAGAGGCAAAAGAGCTGTGTCTGACTCAAGTCTGAGAAGAGCAAATGTAAAAATCTATGCACAAGTTTTCTGGGAGTAAACTGGATGTTCTAGATATTTACCAGGCTGAACGAATCCTCTTCAAAGGCCCATCCCTGAAAGAACAGCCAGCCAGGTAAGCAAAACTCCTCAATGAGATGCTATGACTCGTACCGCCAAGAGAAGCTCTGAGAATGAGTTCTTCAGCTCCCTTAAGCACAGTGATTTCTCTCCCACACCACACATTCCACCAAACCTAGAGTCTGCTGAGGTATCAAACTTGTTCCTCCTCGCTATGTCCAAACAGCTTACCCCTATTTCATAAAACTCCCTTGATAATTCAGAGCACATGCCATCAGAACCTGATACCCTTCATTTAGTGAGAATTTTATCACCTAGCTTATGTATGTCTTTCAACCACTAACCATATCAATTTGGATGACTCGCTATGTCTGTAAATCCAACACTTTGGCCACCCACTCTGCCTCTAATAATTGTGTCCTTCATCTTACCTCTTCCACTAATAAGTACATCATCTCCAATATCTGGGTTTCAATCATCTCATTCTCTGGTCGTTACCCTCTATTGTTTGAGCGTGCTCCTCTAGAGCTGGCACTCCAATAATCCTTACTCCAAGGACCCACTACAACTTCCAACCTGCTGACCTGACCACCATTTTCTGCTCTATCACACATCTCATGCCTTCACTTCCCTCCTTACCCAGCTTAGATTCCATGACCTATCATGATCACCAACTCATATACCCTCAATTCCTTGATCCTCTCCCCTCCTTAAACTCAGCTAACAAAACATCAATCCTAGTTAAATTCAATTCTAAATCCAACCCTGAGTTCTCTATATTGATTCATCTCTTGATTTACTGGATTTCTTCATTATATACCTTGTCCAAGAAGAATTCGTGGGTGCTATATTCCCTGGGCCCTTGCATATTTGAAACTATTCATCTGTAACCTTCATACCTTAACTGAAACATGCCAAGTATAAATATTTTTGTTCAAATTATTTTCCTTTCTTGAATTTCCACTGTCTTCTGGCAGCAAGCTAGTGTGAAAAATTTTGTGAAACCAGTCTGATTTTTAAGTGACTTTTTTTCCTTGGACACTAAATAATTAATTTTCCTTGAGGAGCAGTAATTTCACCTTGATATGGACTGGTGTTTACTGTCCTGGAACATAGTGTGCCTTTCAACGTTTAGATGTCGTGACTTATTAATTTCTTCATTTTTGGAAGTTTGTTTATAAAATTATACCTTAGACTGTTTTTCTGCTTTTTTAAAACTCTGGAATGAGTATTACACTACTTCAACATTTTTAATTAGTTCCAAAACCGCCTTTTCTATTCAATTTATTTCCCTATCTCTCCCAAATTACCCTCTTGTCTATTCTCTTCACCTCTGACTTATGGTTTCATGTATTCTATAGCCTCTCTAATTTTTTTAAAAATGCAAAGCATTACTTGTGAATATTTTTCTTTTGTTTTCTGAGGTATGTATTCAGAGTGCTCTGCATGGGAAATTCATTTATTTCGTTTTTTAAAATAACCATAGTAATTTCTCATAGATGTTATCCTATTTCTTCTCATTTCATGCACATTAGACAGACAGCTCTTCTTTTTCCCATATGGGAACTCTCCTTGAATCCCTTCCCATCATATCTAAGACCTAAGTGCATCTGACCTTCAGAGCACCAGTGAGGAGACTGGGCATTAATAAAGTGGTTCGCTGTGCTCTTCTTTTCCTTGGGAATAAGAAGTGAGGAGAGGCAGGAAACACTGCTGTGGGCTTTTGAGATTGATGATCCCTTCTCTATTTTCCTATTAATTCTGTAAAATCCCGTTCTGTATTTTATTTTGTCCAGTCAAATGTTAACTTATTTCCCTCATTCAGAGTGAGTGCTGAGCCTTCACTCCACAAAATATTACCTTTTCTTGTTAGATTTATTCATCCTCTTTTTGCTGAATACTAAGATCCTAAGTTCAAATGGGAGGCTTTCATACTAGCCATTAGTCTTTCCCTGTGCCATAAATACTATAATAAAATATTATGAGGGATTAAATTAATAAACTTAGTTAGAAATGATCTCAGAATGAAAACACAAGCCGGAAAATTGGAAACTGCTGTACATCCCTTCTATCTCTAACCTGCTCATAAGCTCAACTTTCTGAAAATGATTTTAATGTTGTCATTCCTTACTAATGACTGCAGAGAACCTCAAAGGAACTCTGTTTCTTTTTATTCCAACCTATTGACAAATAGGCAACATGTCCAGTATACCATGATCTTAAGCACTCCTTCCAAAGCAATAGCCCTCCTCCTACCCATTTAGGAAAAAAAAAAAAAAAGTTGCTGAGTCCGAAGTCACAACATTCTAAAGGATTTCCTTTCAATTTAACGACCAAAGAGATTCCTATCAAATATACAGTGCATATGAATGTATGACATAAGTTTCCAAAGAATTATAGCTCCAATTTGACTAAAATGAAAAGTTTAGTCCTATTAAAATTAAAACTTTAAAGCCATGAGGGAAAACATCACTTTCCACTGTTTCGATTATCACTTTATGCAAATGACTTCTAAATTTAAATCTCTTTTAAGAATCAGAAACTGGTTGGCAGATTCCCACAATTTATCTTTTTGCTCCCACTTCAAACTTACTAAGGCCAAAAGAAAACTTCATATTCTCTCCATCAAATAGGTTTTTTTTTCCTGTTTCCTCATCTATTAGTGCCATTACCAATCTATCAGACATATATGTGACAGATTCTAAAAGTCATCTTATTTCTTTCTCTTTATCAACAGTTCCTCAGTTAATCAGTCATCCAGTTTTGTAGATTTTCCTCCACCTTTTGAACCAAATTGTGTTTCTTTCTGTTTATTCACACACACCACTGGGAAGTTCAGACCTTTATTACTTTTCTCCCAAGTTATTACAACAGCCAGACTTCTCACGATTATAAATATTTCCTTGAACTTGATCCATTTAAGGTTACTGTAAAAAAACACAGTTCTGACCATGTCACTACCAGGTTGAAAAACCTTTGCTGGCTCTCCAACCTCCTTTCATTATTTTCAATATCCCCCATGATCGGGGTCCAGACAACCTCTATGTCATAGTCTTCTGCTCACAAAAGCACACACGGTCCAAACCCAACAATCTACTTACTGTTATCAAACAAACCCTATTTTATGTCTTTAATGATGTGGCTACTTCTGTCAAGAAAGTCCATTCATTCTTTCCTCTCTGGCTTCACTGCTACTTGCTCAATTCTATTCAGACTTCGAGGCCTGGATCAAACAGTCACTCTACTACAAAGCATTCCTCCAACTCCAAAAGGAAATAATCTCCTCCTTATATGACTTTTTAGTGCCAACTAATTATTATTCTCATCTTATAATTACTGTATTTTTATTCTCATTTATTTTCTTTCTATTCCCCATATAAAATTCTTGAGTGCAAACTTGGAGCCATGTTCATTTTTGTGTTCTCAAAGTCAGAGCTCAAGGCCTTGCCAATAATAATTCTTCCACAGTCTGAAAGCTCATTGAGAGCAAGGACCAGGTAGGCTTTTTAAAAAAAAAATCAGAACTCTATCACTACCACTTAACACAGTGCCTCTCACTATTTTGAATGAATGTTGAATGAAATAAATCAATTCAGCAATTATTCATTGAAGTCTTCATTGTTGGCTTTTATTTGAAAGACATCCGAAATTCACTTTTTGGTCAGAATATGTAGCAATGGATCAAGTTCAACGAAATTTTATGTATATGCAGTGCCAAAAAGGTTCTGTCTTCACATAACAACATGTTTTGCTAAAGATAATGAAATAGTGAAAATAATGAAATAGTGAAAACACATCTATTTTTGGTTTTCATGCATCAGCACATGTAACGCACAATTTTGCTCAAATACCAAGATAAATTATAGTCACCTCTATATGCAATTGCCAATAGGAATTCTAAAATCTATGAAATAGTGCTATGTACATAAAATATCTATGTGAGATCATATACTTGTGGTGGTTCCAGTTGAGGGAGATGTTATTGATTTGTTGTGGTTTTATCATTTATGGAGAGCTGGTATTCAAAGGGAGAGAAAACACAAATGTCTTTCATTTTCTTCTCCTAACATATTAATAACAATAATGTTTGATTCTTTCAAGTTTCAAAGCATTATTTCATACAATATCTTACCAAAATAGCCAAAAATCCTTTAAAGCTGTTTCAGTGATAATATGGGTGATAGAGTAGCATTCAGGAATTACTCTGGACTTTAGTCTTCTTCTCCATAAATGAAAGAATTGTACTAAATGACTTCTGAGGACCCTGCCAGTTCTAAGTTTTCATTATTTTTAGTGAAGTTTGTCAGTTCAGTCTTGAAACTAATCAAAACGAAAAGTTCCAAAATGTTTGGAAAAAGTGATAGCAACCTTCAAGTAGAAAGTTAAATCATAAAAATTGATTTAAATTTAACTCAGTTTCTATGAAATATAATACACATATTTTTGCAATTTTCCTATATAATTTAGAAAAACACTCTTGCAAATAAAACTGCCCAAAATGTATTTCTGATTTCAGGAATCTGGTGAATCGTGAACCAGTTTGGTAACATTTCGATTGATCAGTAGAGGGCACACTTGATTCAACATATAATACACACGAAAGCTGCCTGCTTCATTTAGCCTGGAAAAAGGTCTTAGCACTGCACTCAGGAAACTTAAGGGAAGAATTATTAGTTAGTTTTTTATTGTTGTGTTGGTGGTGAAAGGGATTAGAAAAGCACAAGAAGATTCGTTTATTGCCATTTAGCTGACGGTAATATTTCTTCCTGGGAAGAAAATTGTTCATCTACTCTTATCTTTTCTCATCTCAGCATTGGTTTGCAGGGGCCTCAAATGTTTTCAACAAGGGACAGCAACAATTTGGCTACAGAAAACAGGATTTTTTTCCACTGAGATGATACAGCCCATCCTGTGATAGTGGCTCCTCTTTCTCCACCCTCCATCTCTTTGCATTGTTGCCTCTCTTTGTGTACCCATGCCATTAGTATTGAGAGGACCATTGTCCATTGTAAGAAAATATAAAAGAAGATCATTAGAAGTTCAGATTTCTGTAGTGGCTCTTTGGGGTTTTTGATCAACACAGAGGCTGTCTGAAAAGTGAAACATTTCCAAGGCGAATGTGCTGTCTGACTAAAGAATGTGAGGACCCTAAAAAAAGCCTGAAAAAAACCCACCTACCAGCAGGCTAGACAAAGGCTACAGGTTGGGGCCTCTTCTTTGAAAGAGCTGATTAATGTGAGGTCTTGTTACCTGCTTTATCAGTGTTTTGTTATGAGTGAAAGGTTTCAGCATTCTTAATTTGTCTTGGGGATGGGAAAAGGAAAGGCAAACTTGCCGGACAGGGGTCCAAGGGTGAGGTAGATCCATTTGCCCTCAGTGAGAAATAACAGACACAAAAGACACAGGCTCTTCTACAAATTCATACTGAACGTTTTTTCTAAAAAAGCAGACCAAAGGCCCTCACCGCTTATCCAGTTATCTTGAAAAATAAGGTATAGACTCTGGAGGTTGCTAAAAATAAAAATTATCCATTATGCTAAAGCAAAAATGGATTCAGAGAACTGAATAGGGGAAAAAAAAATCTGTTTTAGGATGTAGTGGGGAAAGTAAACAACACTTGTGGAAGATAAAAATTCATGATTGTTTGAATTGTGTTACTGTAATCCTCTTATTTACTAGGTTATGCTAAAGCACATTTAGGTATAAGGTCTCTAGGAATAATCTCATAGTATGTCCAGTTTTTAAATTAATTACCAAATACTTTTTCATACCAACTATAAAATTGGAATGCACGTGCCATGCTCTGACAATCTGGAGGTTGTTTTAGACAAGAAGCAGAATGTGGCCTTTTACAGTGTTTTATTTCTGGTTCCCTGAAATTTAAGTCTTAAGAAAATATTAGGAGACACATGCCATAGTTAATGACAAACGTCCAGTACGTACTGTCAAGGGATGAAGAGAGAAGGGGTAGAGTAAGATGCTTGTTCTGGGTAAGTGTTTCGTAAGAACTGTTTAGTGAAGACTGCCATGTAACAGAAGCTGATACCTGTGTTAACGCATTAGTCACAGATACCAAGTGAAAGATATAACAGCATTGTTAATTAAGTGGAAAATACCCTCAACAAGTAAACAAATGAGAAACTGTTTGAAAACATATGGCATCTGACGCAGACAGTTGTTCCACAAATTTTAGCTAGTAATCACGATCATGTAATGTGTAAGGACAATTTGGTCTGATTGGGTTTATTTTTTCAATGTTTTCGTTAGCATTTTGATCTCACATCTAATATAAATTGCCTTAATCTTTTCTTTCTCGTTACGCCCAAACTTAATAATATAAGGTAAGAGAAAAAATGGTTAAAATGCATATACATACATTTATTTATATCTATTTATATACGTACATGTAACTTTTTGCCATACAAGATTGCTGGTTAAACACGTTAGCTTAGTAGTTGAATAATACATAGTTTCTGCTTTCTTTTACAGTATTTAGTGACCCTGAGCACTAACTGACTTGCACTACTAGACTGTGTATACACTCGGTTGTAAGCTTATTTCAAGATACGTATCTTCCTGATTTTTATACTCCCTAAGCCCAGCACAGGCATTCTTATAAAAGTCTGCTTTCAAAAAATGCTTGCTGAATGAATGAGCCCAGATCAGATACATCCAAATTTTTTAATTATCTCACTGTTTCCATCAATTGTTTTTAAAAAAGAAGAAGGTATAAATTCCCATCCTCCCAAAGCACAATGACAACTTCTAGTTCTTAATAAGCACTCTGCCACCTCTCTGAGTCCACCACAAAAAGCACTAGTTCAAGCAACGGAAACTCTGTCCATTTAAATCTTGCAGCAAGAATTACGGTCTCCTGGGGAACAGAATTCCATAAGATTAAAAAAAAAAAAGGAGAAATAAATAAATAAACAAATACTTGTTTTAATGAGACTATTTATCAGCGATGCCTGTCTGCCTTGATAGGGGAGGAGGAGAGGCATGGGTTTGAATCCTCACTCTGCCTGGCCTTGGGCAGAAAACTTAATCTCTTTGAGACTCAATTTCCTTGTGTGAAAAACGATGCTAATAATATCTCTCTAAATTTCCTGAGGCTCCTTGGAAATACCATGGCCCTTTTCCATCAAAATGGAAGCCAGACATCTTTCAGGAGGATTTGTCACTGTGCCATATTTCCAAGGCTTAAAAAGTTAGAAATCATTACATGTTGCACGTTGAGCTCAGCTCACCTCTAAAGACCTGCTCTTACTGGAATGGCTGACTCCTTTTAGATCTTCTCAGAAGCCCCAGGACCACGCCCACGGAAGGCAGGCTCTCCCAGAGTTGTATTTTTATTTAGGTGACAAGCACTTAGACGCAGCAGGCACTGTCCAAAGCACTTGATAAGCAGTAACTGATTTAATCCTATGACCTTGATGCCACCCCTTGAAATATGGCCTGTGGTCTTGCTCTACTTAATAATCTCTTCTTCGTTCTTAAATAATTCAGCCTCCATTCCTAAAATAAATGCTGAGCGATGACAGTAGTTGTTCACTGTGGGGAAAAGTTTTAAGTGCACCCTAGAAGATTTGATGGGGAATATTCCAGAAAACCATATAGAATTTTATTTCAGATGAAAAGAAAAAAAACGTATCTTCCACCTCAGCACAACCATGAGATTGACAGAGAATGTTTCCTGTCAGCAAGGCTAGATCCAGGAGAAGAACCCAGATGTCTCTCTGCAAAACTAAATACCATTTTGCAACTCCTTCATTTTTTCTGAAGCTTTGAAGTAAATGAGAGTAGGACCAAGCCTAGTAAATTACCTGAGGACTGAAGCATTTCTGATGTAAGTCTTGAGGTATTTCTTTGACTACTTCAGAACACTAGCCTTGTTTCATGTCAGAGCCCTGAGTGACAGAAACGATGATGGACAGACTGGACAGCAAGCCTTGCTCCCCTGATGCCAAACAGAGAGCACAGTCACCCAGGCTGCTGCTTTCCAGAGTCCTGAGGCTTGATTTGCATATATATTTAACTATTTGGTTGCACCAGAACTGCTCTGTTAGCATCTTTTAATACTGGTATAACATGGTGATTGTGACAGCAGCTTGGTTAGGTAGACGGGCTTGATTAGAGACCAGGCTCTAATACTTATGAACTGTGTAAATCTGTACTGGTGGCTGAACTGCTTTTTGCCTCAATTTCCTCAGTTATAAAGTAATTATAATAGAACCTACCTCATAAGTGTGTTGGGAAGATGAGTTAATGCATCTGAAGCACTTACCACAGTATTTAACTCACACTGAGTAGTTGTTCACATTACTATTCTCCCAGGTTATTCACAGCAACGGAGCTAGATTGCCCTTTGCTGAGTGCACTGCTTCCCAAACTAAATTCTGAAGCCCACTATTCCCTGAAGGTCAGCCAAAAGGAATTCTCTTCTTCAAATAATCTTGGAAAACACTGCACTTGCCTTGGAAATTCAGAATGCACTGAAACTGAACTATTAAAGACTTTGAGAGAAAGACCTGCAATTAAGAAGTCTGTTTTATTTTGTTTAACCCTATGAGTCTCAAATATAGAAGAGTACTTGACCCTTAAGTTCCACATTCACTTACTCGTTTTTGTTAGTTCATCTGTGTACCCTTCACTTCAAGGTCTTAATTTTCCTGAAATGAGACATTTCATTTCTTTTTAATGTACATGGAACATCAAGCAGTGTTACAGGTGCTTACTTTTTACACATAAGAATAGTAGGTCTTTGCAGATATAACTGAGTTAAGGACCTTGAGACGTAAAGATCACCTGGATTATCTGGATGGGCCCTAAGTCCAATGACAATGGTCCTTATAAGAGAAAGGTAAGAGGATATTTGAGACACAGAATAGAGGACACAGACAGAAGAGGAGGAGGAAATGTGACCACAGAGGCAGAGATGGGAGGGATGTGGTCACAAGCCAAAGGATGCTGACAGCCATCAGGAGCTGGAAGGGACAAGAAATGGATTGTTCCCTGGAGCCTCCAGAAGGAGTGAAGCCCCGCTGATTCCTTAATTTCAGCCTTCTAGCTTCCAGAATGGTGAGAGAATAAATTTCAGTCATTTTAAGCCACAGAGTTGATGGTCCTTTTGTTTACGGCAGCCCTAGGCAACTAATACTCTGTTTCACCACTTACAAAATGGGGTTAATAAAAGCCTACCCTGGCCTGCCATCGTCAGAACAGTGCCATGAGGATCAGATCTAATAATGTACGTGAAAATACTTCTGCAATTTAAAGTACTTATGCAGATATGACATTATGTTTATCATTACTGTGTGAAATCCACAGGTTTTCTTGTTTCCAGTGGAAACAATGATTCTAACTTTTGTTTCCTTGAAAACTTTTCTGCTTTACCTTATTCCTTTGCTTTTTTGTTTCGTTTCATGAGAAAAAAATCCAGCATCCTCACCTCTTCCCATTCAATACCCAGAGTGGCAAATACTGAACTCCTTAGGAAAATCTCAGCTATATTTCTCATTCACTTCCTGAGGCTATAGTTGCATATATATTTAATTATATAACTTATATAATTATATGACACATAATATTAATTACATAATCATTGATTATATAACTGTATTATAATCAATGATGTTCAAATTTAAATAAATCCATTGAGATAATGGGGAAAAGAGTATGATAAATTAATATTAATCTAGATTGCAATGAAATACCTCAAGTTATTAAATGACTCTCCAGAGACATTTAGCATGATATTTCAATTTTAATAAAAGATGTACTGGACACATTTTAATGAAATCTGCCTCTCTGGGCTCTAATATATAAAAATAAATATATTAGCTTTCCTCAAACTTTTTCCTGAAAACCACAACAGCTCAAACCGCAAGAACTATAGCTTTTAAAACTAACCAAATGCAATTAGAGATGCTCCCTTCCTTACAGAGAGGCACAGGAGAGCTTTCCTTTGTTAGAGACTGGCTTCCTTAACTTCCGCAAGAAAAGAAGCTCAGAGATGGCACATCTGTCAAGAAGCATATTGAAGGAGCCAACGTAGATACTCTCACTTTCTTTTTGAAACTGTGTCCTTTTCTTATTCATTTCAGCAATTGACTTGCCTACTCCCAGCAGTGATCAAATTTCCCTTTCCTTTTAAAGTGAGAATCTTCATTTGATAGAATCTAGACTTGACTGGATATTTAGCTCAGAGTGGCAAGCACTGAGAGTTTCCAAGGGGTCTTTTACTGTGGTATTCAAATTTAAATTTATTTCTAGAAACTGATTCTTCCTCTCTCAAATCATCCTAAATGCTATTGGAAATTCAATAAATGTGTAGGGAACTTTGCTGAAACCAAGGAGGATTCCCATTCCAACTCTTCTTTTTTCTACCACACTTTCTCTTCACAATCCCAACTACCCTCTGAAAGTTCTGAGAAGACTTTTCCTGAAAATGTTTTACATTTTTTTAAGTGGTTGTTCTGTAAGAATGAGTTTTTTTCCTATTTTGTTTGTGGCTTTCTCCACACTTATCTCAGTTTGGTTCACGTGTCCCTGTAAAACTTCCCCATTCACATCTGTAACACTGTTCCAAACCTACAGTTTGTCAAGGTAACTGTGACAACTGTTCATCCTCTTGATGTGTCATATGCTGTTGTAAATCATAACAGGTGAATGATGTGGGAAAGATCTTCAATGGCATGAGCCATTAGTCCAACAAATTCCTACAATTTGCCCTACTGAAAACCAGCATTTTTATGTCTTATACTATCCATCCTACAAATGTATAAGCACCAAACACCAGGAATGTTTCTAGGAAATGAGAATATATCTATGAATTAAAGCAACAAAAATCACTGTCCTCAAAGAGCTTACGTTCAGTGCTTCCCTGGTGGCGCAGTGGTTGAGAGTCCGCCTGCCGATGCAGGGGACACAGGTTCGTGCCCCGGTCCAGGAGGATCCCACATGCCGTGGAGCCATGGCCGCTGAGCCTGCGCATCTGGAGCCTGTGCTCTGCAACGGGAGAGGCCACAACGGTGAGAGGCCCGCGTACCACACACACAAAAAAAAGCTTACGTTTGAGTGAGCAATAGCAGTTAATTCCTACTGAGTCAAGTACTATTTTTAGTATTTAATATAAATTAACTGATTTAATCCTTACAACAACCTTATGAGATTGATATAATTAGTATCACCATTTAAGAAAAAAGAAAACTAGGGCATAAAGAGTTAAATGTCTTGCTCAGAGTCATAAGAATGAAGTCCACTTTGGCTTTTTCAAAGGAAAATTAAAATGCAAACATTTAGAGAAGATTAGACTAGATCTTCAATGCTTAGCTCAGCACTCAATAAAATCTAGTGAATAAATTCATCTTCATTGTACTATTAGAGGATGTCTTAGTTCATTTGGGCTGCTGCAACAATATACCACAGACTGGTTAGCTAATAAACAACAGAAATATATTTCTCACAGTACTGGAGGCTGGAAATCTGAGATCAGGTACCAGCGCGGTGGGGAGAGGTCCCTAACCTGGGTTGCAGACTTCTCATTATATCCTCACATGGCAGGAGGGGCAAGGAAGCTCTCTCAGGCTTCTTTCATAAGGGCACTAATTCCATCTGTGAGGGCTCCACCCTCATGACCTAATTACCTCCCATAGACCCCATCTCCTAACACCATCACCTTAAGGGTTAGGTTTCAATATATGAATTTTAGGAAGACACCAACATTCAGACCATAACAAAAGACTTTTGTTATGCAGCTTCTTTTTACAACCAACACAACTAAAGTTGTTAATATGAAAATGATAATATTTTCCAAATTTAAAAATTATAAAATCAATGTAAAAATTATTATTCTAGAACTGTAAGGAAGGTACAATTGATGGTTACTTTATTATTGAACTACGGCTTTTAGTAATAAAAATCATTTTAGCACATCACAGTTCATAACTGTATGTACATTATATCATTATGTGATTAATGTCTCTCTAGAGCCACTCTCCTGCATTTAAATGTGCCCTCCACAATAGCAAAGATTTAGCAAAATAGTATAATGCCTTGTATATCAGAAATTTATAGGTTTAGCATTTACCTCTACGTTGCATTATGACCATAATGAGGATACTGACTACAGCATGTAGCAGCCAGATATATGCACATTAATTTTCAATGAGAATTACATCCAATAAGAAACTCCTAGGACACAAATGTCCCAAGATAATTCAGTGGGGAAAGAATAGCCTTTTCCACAAATGATGCTGCGACAATTGAACATCCTCATGCAGAAGGATGAATCTGAATCCTTATCTCACACCATACCAAAAAAGTAACTTGAAATGTGTCATAGATCTACATATAAGAACCAAAACTATAAAACTCTTAGAAGAAAACATAAGAGTAAATTTAGGTGATTTTAGATTTTAATACCTCAAACACATGAGGAAAAGAAAACATTAACAGACTGGACTTCATCAAAATTCAAAACCTTTGCACTTCAAAATAGGCCATCAAGGAAGTAAAAAGACAAGCCTCAGACTAGAAAAAAAAAAAGCTTGAACTCACATATCCAATAAGGGACTTGTATCTAGAATAAAGAACTCTTGCAACTCAATAATTAAAAAGATAAGCAACCCAATAAAAAAAGTAGTCAAAATAACTGAATAGCTATTTCACCAAAGAAGATACAGGAGTGATTAATACACACATGAAGAGATACTCAACATCATTAGTCACTAGGGAGATGCATATTAAAACCACAATGAGATCTCACTTCACACCAACTAGGATGGCAGTGACAAAAGGCAGACAATGCTGAGTGCTGGCAAGAATTTGGGGAAATTGGAAGGAACCCTCACACTAGTAGGAATATAAAATAACACAGCCACTCATAATACTTTCATCAACCTATATCAGCCTGATGAATTGGCATTCTCTACGTTTTAGATTAGAATCAAGACACCATTTAACTTACAACTTCAGCAAATAAAAGACAAATCTCCCACCCCTTATTCTGTGGCCCATGAACGACAGCACTAATCCATCACTGAACTCTTCTCCCACCAAACCTACATACAGCCTCACAATTTTCTCAACAGAGAATGTTATACAAACATTCCTATTTGTCATCTGATGTTCTTTTGACTTCTTTTTTAGACCTCCCATCAGCAGTGCCCTTATTTATGATAATACTACCATATCAGATCTTACATAGGTTATGTATTAATCTTATGCTTAATGTGAGTTTTAAAAGGATTTTGGGGGAGGGTGGGCAAGGGATTTCTTGCCTATACCCTTCGGTTGAACTACAGAAGCCATCATACAATGCACCTGGCTATAAATCTTCTTTTATACAAAAATCATATACTATACTAAATTCTTATTTTATTTTTTAATCAAATAGTGTATTGCTTAGTCAAATATAACGTTAGAAACCTAAGAAAAGTTTGTTGTTTAAAAAAAATGTAAGAAAATAAGTTACAACATTCATGTGTTAACTCTGCAATAATTCTTGGGATAATTTTTATGATTATACAAGGCATGTAAAGCATGTATAATAATCTAACTTTAGGATGATCCAAGAAAAGAATATATAGACCCTTAAAAATCCTAGTACTAAATCTCTCTGCTTCCAACTTCTTTATACAATAAAATTTTTATACAGTAAGTAATGTTCATTTTTCTTTTGTTAAGTTGGTTCAAGCACATCAGCTTCTGAGCATCACAACCTTTGGCAAAATATGTCACATCTCTGCTATTGGTTGTGAAAGAAAACTCAGAGCTGCAACATTAATCCTCTCAATTCTAATTCCTGACCTCTTGTGTCGAGGTTATAATTATCACTGAATCTCATACAGATATCTCACAGGAATTTATTTCTTTCATTTCACCCTCAACTTAAATGGAATCTGGAGCCTGGAAATCACCTGCTAGGTCCTTTGTTTTCAACTGCCTTAAATCTCACATTATAGCCTCCACAGCTAAGTACAAAATCATGTAAGGCAGACCAAATTTCCTGGAACAATTTGAAATGCTGTTGTATTCCAGAATATTGTAAGTCAAAGTGGTCTAATGCAATATAATACATTGTCAGAGTAATAGAGAGTGAGATAAAAGTCTTCCTTAAGGATCACATAACAATTCTCTTACTCACTTGGAGTGTTCTTTTAAGGTGCACTTAATACACTTGTATCTGTTGATAACAGCAACCCTGAATTATTTAAAAAAAAAAAAAGAGCAATTTGTCCCTATTCAAATGACACCTCAGGCACCTGTTGTCCACAGAAAGCATAAACATAGGGTAACAAATAAATCTGAGATCTGGCTGGTTGTGGCCAAGGGCACTCTGTGCCATGGGCTGCCACCTTTGTAAAGTACTCTCCCTGCAGCGTTTGTGTCGGTGCTCTCCACCCCCTGGGTCGTTAATATCAGCCTGACAAAATACGCAATTAGGCTCCTCTATCTAGCGGAGTCCTTTTGACAAGGAACGACACTGTGAACCTCTGTGTTAACATGAACAGGTGATAAAGGGGGTCAAATAGCTCTTCACAGCTGCCAATATCAAAGAGTTACATGAAACACAGAAATCTAAAAGGCAGCTCTTTTGCTGAAGCCCCAGGGAGTGGAGTTTGCCTTTCTGACTCTCAGTGCGTCCTCTTTCTGGTCGTGCCATGAGCACTCTCTCTATACAGCTTGGCAGCCCATTAAAGCGAAAAATGCTCTAGTCCGTGAGGCTATAAAGTTGAATAATTGCTGTCTCAAGTCTTTCTCGAAGTCACTTGAAAGATGACCATTGTAAGATAGGTTGCCTTCTGGTAAATGATCTATGGTAAAGAGCGAGCTACAGGACAGATGAGAATACCTGGGCTAAGTTCCTGGTAGGGGCAGCAAAGTGGCGAGTAAATCATTCCCAGAACAGCCAGCGCGTCAGCGACCAGAGCTCTGTTCAACCTTGATGACCAGTGTGTTTGGCTTGCACTGTGGCTCCCACTTACTAGCAAATGTCAGATCTGCTATTGCTTGACCTGAACTCAGGAAACCATTGCTCTTATAGGCAAAGATAATCATCTGGTCACTCAAAACTAAGTATGGATAATCCTGGGAACACAGGGGCAGGGACTGTGGGAGACTGCAAAGTGAAAAAAGGCACAGCCTTACCCTAAAGTCATTTCAAATCTAATAGAAGAGATAAAAGAATAAATAATTCTAATCAAAGTAACATGCATGCAGAGGGCCCTCCAGGCGGAGTTTTCTTATTTGATAAACACACCTAATCTCTTCCTGCCTCTATTTTCCCAATTGTAAAATGAGAGCACTACCCTCAAATGCCATTGTGAGGATTAAGGAAGAGACTAGCGTAAAAAATAAAAAAGCTTTGCACATAGTAAGTGCTTGATAAATGTTAGCTTTTTAAAATTCTCAGCAAGTAAATAGCAGAAGCACAAAAACATACAGAGACAGTTAATAGAGCTCTCTGGAACTGGAAATTAATATAACGGGAAAAATGGAACTTTAGAGTGAAGAGAGCAATGTACAGTTGTCTAAGAAGACTTCGATAAATAGACACGGTTTGATGGAGTAAAACAGCAAGATTTCAGAGGAGAACAGAAAGGA
Source organism: Neophocaena asiaeorientalis asiaeorientalis (assembly GCF_003031525.2). Classification (NCBI taxonomy): domain Eukaryota; kingdom Metazoa; phylum Chordata; class Mammalia; order Artiodactyla; family Phocoenidae; genus Neophocaena; species Neophocaena asiaeorientalis. The sequence continues at coordinate 2,029,248 of NW_020173654.1, forward strand.
GAAAAAGCACTTTAAAGAAGATAAGAACTGAGAGTTGTTAAACTGTCAAGTCCTAGTAACATGCAATCATGAAAAGTTGAGTCTGATTAAACGACAGTTACAGAAAACCACAATTAATCCTAGAAATCAGAAGATCTTATTCTGATATTAACTACTTCATTGATTAAATACAGAAATTGAACTAGAAATTATCCAAAGTCCCTTCCAGATCTACTTTATGATTTTCAGATACTCTTATCATGAAATTCTTACCACTGTACTCCTGTAATCAAGAATTTAGAAACGCTCATTAAATAGGTTAAAACTGCCTCATTTTGAAGGCCTGCTTCAATTCGCTCTTCTGTAAAATCTCACTTAATTACACCACATTCATACAATTGCCTAAGTCAAATAGTTCAGAATTATATGCAACTTCTCTGGTTATTTATAACTCTCACGTTTCATTTGTCAAGTCCTATTGTATATACACCTGTTACTTTTTCTTCTCTCAAGGAGAGAGCAACTTGTGCGGGAAAAACTAAACTCTAGCTCAAATTTAGCAACATATGAAAACTAACATCCAACGAGAACCCAAGTACCCATCTTCCCCAGCTCCCTTAAATAAAATGGTCATGATGAAATTCATCATGCCTGTTAAAATAATGAATAATATTAATTAGTATAGAAGGCATACCTTATATAGTAGTGTTTTGCAAACTTAAATGTGCACCTCAAATCTGAATGTAAAATCATGTTAAAATGCAGGTTCTGATTCAGCAAGTCTAGAATGGAGCCTGCTAATCTTGGCATTTATAACAAGGTCCCACACGGTGTTGATGCTGCTGGTATATGGATCACATTGAATAGCAAGAATCTAGAATGGCACTTTCCAATATGTTAGCCCCTGGCCATATGTGGCTATTTAAATTTCAATCGAAATAACTGAAATAAAATTTAACTAGAAATTCAGTTCTTTGGTCACATTAGCCACAGTTCAAGTACTCAGTAGCTACATATGGCTAGTGGCTACCATATTGAATATGTCCATCATTGCAGAATGTTCTATTGGACAGGACTAATTAAAAGTACTATAATCCATAAGATTATCTGACTTACATAAATATAACAAAAAAATGCTACTTGATTTTTTCCAAAGGTAACAAAAAAGCTAACACAAAAAAACACATATGAATATAGATTTTTTAAATTACAGAAACAGACCAATGTAGAAGTTATCCTGATAGGAGTCAGAAGAATTTGCTACATTCCTGATTTTTAATAATAAAATTCCTTAATAATATTACTATCTTAATAAATGGTGAATCATTACAAATGTATTCAAATTGAATTATCTATTGATACCTAACAAAACACCTCAAAACTTAATGGCTTAAAGCAACAATGATTTATTATTTCTCATGGTTTATCAGTTAGTTGAGCAGTTCTGCTGGTTTCACCAGGGTTCATTCATTTGTTGCATTTAGATGGAGAGTACACTGGCCTTTGTCTTTCTCTCCTTGTGATCTTTTATCCTCAAGGATGGCAGACCAAGCTTCCTTGCCAGATGGCAGCAAACTTCCAATAGGGTCAGCTCCAGCTCATAACTGCTCATCAAGTCTCTGCTTTCATGGCACTTGCCCAGAGCAAGTCACATGACAAAGCCATAGTCAGTGCAGGAGAGAGTCCACAAGGGAGTGTGCACTGGAAGGTGTGATCCACTGAAGGTCTTTATGATGACAACCCATCACAAAAAAAGAAGTGTAGTATTAAGAAAGGAAGAGAAAATTCTCAAGATAAAGACTTATAGTTGAAAACTGAGAGGGAACATTAAATTCCAATAAACTTTAGAGAAACAGAAAGAAAGAGAGAGAGACAGAGACAGAGAACAGCAGCTAATGATGAAGATTTCCTCCTTGACCTAACTTTCATCAGGCTCCTCTAAGCCCTCTTCTCAGTTAGGCCTCAGCCTTGGCCAGTCTGTAGCAAGAAGCCTGTGAAGTCAGTTTAGTGAAAATGCCTCCACCCTTGATACATGATCAAATTCCTTACTCCCCACCCATGACATCTAAGTCCTTGGCCTAACTTTACTAGCATGAATACTATTGGGCCACTTTAGCAAAAATCCCTCTGCCCTCGATGTCTCTCCTCAGTAATTTTCCATCCACTAACCCTCTCACTCTGCTCATTGGCTATAAGTCCCCATTCATCCTTGTACTGAGAGTTGAGTTCAGCCTCTCCCCTGTTGTAATATTCTCTTCCTTGTTGCAAAAGTCTTGAATAAAGTCCCATTTGTCATTTTAACAAGTGTTAGAATAATTTTACTTTTACATTTAAAATATCCTGACCAAAGTATTTCATAATTTTTGTTATAAATACACAAAAATCAATTGATTTTTAAAATTTTCAGGCAATATACAATGGAAAAGGGGTTCCTATTCATAACAAATATATATACAGTTATCATGAATATATATACTTGATAAATCTTAAAACAGATGAAGAAAACTACAAAATTGTATTGATGGGTATAGAAGAAGAATTAAATAAATTGAGAGAAATACTAATTTGGAAAGAATGATTAATGAAAAATATTATTCCTTCAAAAATGAATTTACCATTTTACCACATGCTAACAACACAGAATATCAATGAAGCTCATGCTAAATACATATATGAAAGATTTTGAAGTTTTTTTTTTTTAAAGAAGAGAAATAAGTAAGGAAGTTAACCAAAGTTAGAGTATTATAAAAATACAATAACTAAAACAATTGCTAAAGTCAAAAGAATTAAAGCAATGGAAGAAAATGATCACAGAAAAACCTAGTATATATGAGAATTAATGAGATAAAAAGACAAAATATACAAATGATGAAGGGAGATTATTCACTAGTCAGTCAATAATTATTGTGAGCTATGTCCCAGCAATGTTCTGAGAGCTGGTGGTATGCTAGTGAACAAAATATACAAAAAAATCTCTTTTTTCAACATGTCATTTATTATTTTGGGGAGTACTGGTTATTTAGAAAACAATTTATTTTGAAAACTACCCTATAGGTATTGCCAAAATAAAACATGGAATAACAGGCTAAATGTTATCCTTAAATGGAGGCACTCAGTAATATTTGAATAAATAAATGCTTATTAGGATAATGAGAAAACTGGACATTTACTGATACTAAGAAATTATTCTCTTTTTTTTTTTTTACATCTTCATTGGAGTATAATTGCTTTACAATGGTGTATTAGTTTCTGCTGTATAACAAAGTGAATCAGCTATACATTAAACATATATCCCCATAGCTCCTCCCTCTTGCATCTCACTTGAATTATGGTTTTCTCAGGTAAATTATTCATTTTTAATATGTTTAAAGGCATTGTGGTTCTTTTAAAAAAAAGACCTTATCTTTAATGAATATATACTGGATATTTACAGACAAAATGGAATATAATTCAAAATTACCCAGTTGAGGAGAGATGAAGGAGTGGATGAGGAATAGATTAAACAAGATTGGCAAAGTGTTGATAATTGTTGAAACCAAGTTGTGAATATATGGGGTTCATTGTACTATTTCTTAACTTTCATAATAGTTTAAGGTATAGTTATAGCATATTAATTACCAACCATCATAGTTTGAACTATCAGTTATAAGGACAAAATAAAGACCAAACAATAAAGGCTTGATATAAATCAAAATAGGAAAAATTTTAACAAAGTGATCCCCCAAATGATATCATGTATTAGAAAATAGCATGTGTATTTAGCTACTGCAATTTCTATTTCTACACTGAACACAATATTTTTGTTTCTAAAATGATTATCATCGTGTTTTCCCCAAGTACACTGCAGCATATCTTAATTAACAGGAGTATTTCAATGATTAATTCTGCTACAATGGTAGGAAGCTTGAAAAGGGGTTATTATAGTCCAAACTGAGCAGAGGTTTTTATAACGCACAATTAAGTCTAACTTCTAAGCAACGACATGACTTAGTTCTATTGACTGAACCTGTTCCCTTGTTCCTTTTGAAAATGAATAATTTTTTGGTAGCTCCATTGTCCAATTATTCAGGCTTAAATTTTTGGAGTCATCTTTTAATTCTCTTTCTTGTTAGCCCCTAAAGCCCAGTTTCTAAGTCCTGTAGATTCTAGCCCAAAAAGTCTTTCACACAATCCATTTCTTTGTAATCACCAACATCAGAAACTTAGCTCAGGTCTCCTGAATGTTTGTAAAGCCTCTTTTGTCCTCAGTATCTTTACACATTTTCCCCATGTGACTCATCCTAAAGCACAGATTAAATCATATTACTCTTTAATCCAAATTCAGATACGACTTCCCATTGCTTTTCCAAGGGAAATGCGGTAAATGGAGGGGAGAAGAAGAGGAATGGCATCAGAAAACCTGAATTCAAATCCTGACTATGGAACTTACCCACTATATTTCTTGAACTAGACAAGGTATAATCCAAAATGAAATAATATAAATAAAAGAGTTCTGTGAAATCTTTAAATTGATTGTAAACCATCATGATAGTGATTATATATGTATATAAATGATAATGCATCAGCTTACTATGTGGCAGGCACTGTTCTAGATACTGGGTATATACATCCATGAAAAGAGACAAAAATCCCTACCATAGTGGACTTTATATGTTAGTGGAGTGAGAGAGAAACAATAAACATGATAAACACAATAAATAACACACACGGTAAACAATACATTTCCAGATGTGTTAGAAGGTGGTAAATACTATGGATAAGTAAAGAAAAGTCAGAGGAATTGAGAGTGCCATGGTCAAGGCAGGCCTCCCTGAGAAGGTGACATGGCGGCACAGGTTAAAGGAGAGAGGGAATGAGCCTGCAGAGAAAGTGTGAGGGGAGAGAAGATGGATATAAGGTCACAGAGCACTAATGTGGGAGATAACCCAGAGAACCATATGAGCCACTCAAGCTCTTGGGCATTTACTCTGAGGGAAATGCAGCACCACTGGAGGTGTGTGAGCAGGTGTGATATGATCTATCATACTTTTTTAAAAGATCACTATGGCAACTCTATTGAAAATAAACTCCAGTGAGTCAAGGTGGAAAGCAGGGAGACAAGTTAGGAGGCTACTGCAGTCACCCAGGTGAAAGACGATGATAGCTTAGAACAAAGTGGTAGGAAGTAGGAAGTGGAAAGAAGTGGTTATATTCTTGAAATATTTTGAAAGTAGATCCAAAGGCTTCCCACAAGGATTTATGTGGGGTATGAAAAAAATGAAGCCTGAGCAATTGGAAAGATGGGGTTTTCATTAACTGAGATGGGGAAATTTGCAGCAGGTGGAGATCAGGAGTCCAGTACTGAACGTGGTAAATTGGAGATGCTTAGAAAACATTGAAATGGAAATGCATTTACTCTCCTAAGTGATACAACCGTGACCAGTACCATACTAGGCACTTTATATGTATCATCTAATTTGAGATGATTCTCACAACAAGTTTATTCATAATTTTTACCCAGATGCTAATTAACTTGCCCCAGATCACTAAACTAAGAAAAGCAGAAGCTGGAATTTAAACCCTTCTCTTTGTCCAAAATCTGCACTCTTAGCCACTACTCTACACAGTCCCATTACTAATAAATGGAAAAACGATCCTGACGTGTCATGTTTCTTAGAACTTATTACCTGACCCCAAACTGGCCAACTATTAAAATATAACAGTGGCTAAATTGGAATTAATTGCAAAAAAGTATCTGAACACCAATCAAGAGAACAATTTCCCAAAATTCACCACACTGTGCCCCAAGGCGCAACAGGAAATCAAAATTTGACATAAGGCCAGCTTTAAAGCTTTCATCATTTTAATCTCCAAAGATTATTATTACAACCTTAAGTAGCTTATGTGATTTACCTTCATAGGTCAGACCAAAAAGTCAGCAGCGATTTGGAGAAAGGCCCTACCATTATGTTCAGTGACATTTTATATCGGCAGGAAGTAGCCATTTATGCAATTATTTTGTGTAATCCTTACATTCCTATTGGTATAAGCTAAAGAAAAGAAAATATATAAATATATATAAAATGATCATGTTCCTTAGTGGGAAACTGGATGAAATGCTGTCTCGTTGTGATCCCTTCTTTCCTCTAAAATGTAATTATGTCGCTGAAGTACCTACAACTAAGGGAAAATGAGAAAATAATTTTCTTGCGATGAACCAGGAAGCTTGAGATAGAGACATGTTCTAATTGTTTTCCCACTTTATTTCTCTGGGACTCAATTTCTACTGGAAATAGTGGCTATCTATAAAACCAATACAAAGACACAGCTGCATTCCTTTAAAGACACTAGGAACTAAAGCGATACTCCTAAATTCAAAATTGCTGTCCCTATTTTATTAATAGTTGTAGTGACCATTAATTTTTGACTCTTTTCCTAATTGACTTTGACCTGCCCATAAAAAATTTTAACTCTTGAATGGAAAAAAAAAGAAAGAAAAAGCACATTGCTGTTATATTCTCTTAGATTTCATTGATTAGTCTAAAAATCCAAAAAGCTAAATTATAGAAAAATCCATAGGACTGGTTAATCTAAACAAAGATTAAAATTTTTAGGACCTATAAATGATATAATTTACACATAATACTTATATCGTGTCTATCTAAAATACTAAAGAATTTATAGCCCTTAAGGTATCAATCCACTTCATACGGGCCTTGCAAAATTCTGAGAAAAGATGCCAGCTGATTCTCAACTCTGTGATTGAGAATAAATGATTAAGAACATAGAGGGTGTATTAGTCAAGGATTTCTGGAGATAGAGAATCAATAGGAGATTAGATATTGATATAGATTATATAGATATAGATTTATTTTGAGGAATTGATTCACACAATTGTAAAAGCTGGCAAGTCTGAAATTTGCAGAGCAGACCAGCAGGCTGGAGACCCTGGCAGAGTTGATATTTCAGCTCAAGTCCACAAGCTATCTGCCAGCTGAAGTCCCTCTTACTCTGGAAAACTCAATCTTTTTCTTTTAAGGCCTCTAACTGATCAGATGAGGCCTACATACATTTTCAAATTCTACTGATTTAAATGTTCACCTCATCTTTAAAAGACACTCACAGAGCCATCCAGACTGCTGTTTGACCAAATATCTGGGTTGACCATTGCCTACCTAGGTTGACAAATAAAACTAACCATCACAGGGAGCCTGGAAGACCTGATGATATAAGCAGAAAATACGTAGATGGCATACAGGTGTCATAAACTAAAGTAGGTTCTTTAATTAAATGTATAGAGAGCAACAAACAACAACAATGAAAAATTAATGACTCAGTTTACTTAACAACTTAAGTGGTATTAATTAGACCAGTAGATCTTAAAGTGTGGTCCCCAGACCAAAAGCATCACCATCATAGGACCTTGTCTTGGGCCTCATCCCAGACCTACTGAATAAGAAACTTGAGGGTGTGCCCCAGCAATCCGGGTTTTGACAAGCCCAGTGGGTAATATTATTGCTAAAGTCAGAAAGCCAATGAATTGGACCATTGCATCACTACAGAATTCACACATTTCTATTTGTCTACTGATTAATGTACCCAAACAGTATTTTCTCACCAACAATCATTTAGAGAGTGTCTACTATGTGCTGGGCTCTGTGCTATTATTAGCTTTGGGGGGAGTAATACGGTGGTGGTGAGCAGACAGAGGTGAGGCTGTCGAGACAGATCTGGGCCAGTTTATCCCAGGTTTTATTTGCCATGTTAAGGCTTGTTTGTTTGTTTATGCTGACAACTTACTTGTAAAAATAGAAGTTCAATTACCAAGAAATAATTCTAATAGCACAGTGAAGTAGGATAACTGGGAAGTGATAGAAATGCCAGTTGGAAGAAGCATTGGGGAGCAAATAAATTACTGCGGACAGGAAAGAAGAGGAAACGGGAATGATGATTGTAGAAATAGTCTGAGTAAGAATAAGTGATCAAACAGATAAGAAGCATGAAGAAAAGAATAAAGGATGATGTTAATGTTCCTCTTAGAAGCATGGTAACATGTCTGCACACGCACACATATACAATACAAGAGAAAGACTAAACAAAGTGAAAGATGATTTAGATATGAATGGGGAAATTGGAAATGAAAGGTAAATATCTAAGAATAAGTAAGAGCTTTGGGATCCTTGGGTGTACAGGTTAAAGAGTTGGGAGCAGATAAAATTGCACAGTGTAGAGAATATAAACTGTGATTTTTCAACCAACCTGAGTAGGGCGGAGAGGGGCAGAGGCCACGACTTTCATCCGAGGTGTATTTGTTGAAGCATATTCCATACACCCGATGCGCACTAACACAGTGAAATTTGACAATATCCCAGCTGAGACATGCAGATTCAGAGCATCGCTGCACCAGCTAATGCACAAATTAAAGGAGAGGATGGACTCCTGCAGCAAAACAGAGAAGAAGGAGGATCAAGGTGGAATCCTACAGAAGACCAACAACTCCAGGAAAGGAGAGGGAAGAGGAGCTAATAAAGGAGGCTTAGAAGAAGCTGCAAAGAAAAGGGAGGAGGTGCAGCACTGAACGATGGTAAGAAAGCCAAGAGAGGAAGTGCTTAAACCAGAGGAAGCATGAAGGCAGCAGTGTCCTGATGAGGAATACTCATCGCTGTTCCACGTCCCAGCTGCCCACAATCCCCAACAGTCTCAAGGAGCTAGAAGAGGAGAAATCATTTTCGAGCCATTTAACTTCCCTCATTCTCACTTTTCCTCCCTGCACAGTGAGGAAAGTGGACTCAAAGACCCCTCTCCACAAGATCCAAAATTCCAGGGCAGAGGTTCTGGAGATTAGGGAGGAAGAGGTTTGCAATAGGGTTCAGATGGCATTTTGAATAAGAACTCATTGCAACATCAGTTCAGTTGCTTTGGGAAACTTTAAGAAATACAAGTCCTATAGTTGTTATCAGGTACACAGTTTCTCTTGTACAGTTTCTATCAGCATCTTCTCTGTGGTTTCCTGTCTCATGAAGTGCATGACACATTGTTTTATAAACACCTTGCAGGAGTCATCCCACCTCCTTGCAGGTATCTCCTGGGGCCCTTGGCGGCTTTCTCATGGAGGGGCCCGTCTGCTGCTCTTGTGGCTGCCTTTATGGACTCCGGGACACCACAGCTGCCCCTGCCTCTCCTGGGGACCACCTGTCTCCGTGATGGCCCCCACTGTACCTTCTGTGAGTACATCTCCTTAGACTGTCTTGCCCATGAAGAAACAAATGTAAAAAAAAAAATGTACATCACAAAATTATTTTAGTTAAAGCTGAAATCCAAATACTATCATGATTTGACAATTTAGGGCACAGAATTCATTATTTTAAGAGTGATAATTCTTAATAGTTTCCCACAGAGCTGTGATAAACATCCATGAATAAAGCAGTCATTCTGAGCTAACTCTCAGTTAAGAATGATTTCTTTTACATTTTCTAATTTTCTTATAGCTTATTTTACTAATACACTAATAATTTCCACTTTTAATATAATTTACAAAAATTGTTTTCCTTGGAAGAATAATACTGAAAACAAGTGAGCCTCTGGTAACCAAAAAAAAAAAAAAAATCTTATAGGGACTTATGGAATGATTCAAACATTCAAGGTACCAATACATACTCTTACACCTAACAGGAGTCATTTATATTTCATCACAAAAAGAGAACTACTTTGCTGACACCTCCAGGAGCGGTAATGAGATTAAGAAAGAGGTTTGTGAAGAGAATAAGGAACACTACTAAAGCCCAGACATTTCTCATTTTAATCAATGATTTTTAAATAGTAAACTAAGAAAAGATGTTGCTTCCAACCGTACCATGACTGAGGCATATATGGTTGGACAATTTGAGAATGGAGTAGAACAAAAGGAATTTGGACTATTCTGAAAAATTATTCCTGGTTAAATCCTACATCCAGCTGTAGGTAAGGGAAAACAACTGCTCTGGGAGACAGATGAGTTGGCTGCTTTTAAAACAGAAGGTGATGAGGACCAAAGGCCGGCAAATCATGGAGGGAACATAACATAATAATACGCGAATAACATTACCAAAACCATGGGCAATAAGTAAGTCCTTAACTAAAAAAAAAATTTTAATTAAAAAAAAACTTTAGAATTCAATTTTCAATTTAAACTCCTTTCTGACAGCTTCAACATTTTTATTTTAATTTAATAAGATTCTTATGAAAAGTAAAGAAAAAGGGAATAGTTTAATACAGGCAAGGTATATTGTTCTTCTTGGAGTTCTGTAATATCATTTTTATTAGGCCCATGGTATAGAGACCAGGGTGTGTGTGTGTGTGTGTGTGTGTGTGTGTGTGTACAATCTATATTTAGATAGACAGAAATATACAATCTATATATCCAGGTAAATAGATGATAGATACACATACAAATTAGGTGCCAAATTGTAACAGAACCAACATACCAAATTTTAAGTACTACTTATTGAATGTTGCACCAACTTTCTGACCTGATGCAGATGAGAAAACATTAAATGGAAGATCAGATCTGTACAAAAGGTTAAGTTTGTAATTATACTCTCCTAAAATTTCAATCATTCCATGATTTAAATGCTAATACAAATATTCCACGGCACTTACAATCAAGCTACTTAAAATAAATCACTATTTTATTTATGGCTATTCTCAGTATCTAAACCGGCGCCAAACTGTGGGAAAGAAGGAAATTATTTTCAAACATATAGAAGCAACTACTGGCAAAAACTGATAGAAGCAATTCTTAACTATTTATTGAAACAAGAACTTCTATATGCCATATTTTACTGAGTCACTAAGAGTCAGGCTATAAATTTAAGTGGTTTGTAAATTTTTTTTCTAAATTTTATTTTTTTATTATAAATTTTCTTTCCTTCCTTGAGAGCATCCCAAATTAATAAGGTTCTATACTTAATCATACTGCAAATAAATAACGTTATCCTGTTTTCGGTCTTGGCACAGGATCTATGGTGGCATAAATATAATTATATCTAATTATCCTAATTTATGATTACTCAAAAATTTGTATCAGGGACACACAAAACAGAATGAAATAAAATGTGATCAGTGCTGACTTCTTATGCATGAAATATTCTGTATTAAATTATTCTCACATGGGGTGACCTACACAGCAATTAAGAAATCTTTGCGCTATTAAGGAAACAGTTCTCTTTCATCATTGTTCAAGAATTTGGGGTTCTACATTTTAGGGACCTTCCAAACAGAATTTTTTTTAGTTTAGTGGGAATATGAGTATAATCATAGAATCCTAAAAGGATATATTTACATAAAAGAGAAAAGAATATACTCAATAACAAGATCAATATTTAGAATTAAAGTACAATTAAAACTGTATTTTTGCAGGCAATGAAATTTTTCTTCTAATATTCCTTTACACTATCAGTAGCACAAAACCTCATAATTTTCTTGGTCTTTATATTATTATTATATTATAATTTAATATTGTAATATTATTTTTATATTATAATTTGTAATGAGAAGATATTATTCCAAAATGTAAGGTGTTCAAAATATACACCAGTACTCTCTGGCTAAATAAAACTAGTTATTGCTTCTACTGTGAAACTCACATCATACAATTTATTTTCTAAATTTTCTGAACCAAGTCTCTCATAAGAAACAAACATCTAGGATTACCATTAAACATGGATATGTTTTGAAAGAGGCTAATCTTACTTGAGTCAAATTAAATAGGGTTAGACATGAAAGTCCGAATGAATAGTCTATTTCCTGTTCCGTCTCAGCAGAGTAGCTGCCTAGAGCGGCTGTGAGTCTGCAGCTGTCATCTTCCTCAGCGCTTGACTGATGAAGGAATCTTTTGTTCTACTGATAAGTGATACATTGTGCACCGCTCAGGTGCCCAGAACAAAAAGTGTAGAGCACACAATGAGCCTCTCTCCAGCCAGTTTTAAGACGCATAAAAGGAAAACCAGCTTTACCTGAGATGTGTTTCTTTCAATGAAACTTTCCTTGCCCATTCTAAAGAAAAATATCATTCTGTCTGTTTTTAAAAGCTTGCTCTATAGTTTGCTCCTCCCTCGCCCCCCTCCTTCATTCTGGGACAAAAGCAACAGGAACAGAAGGTCTTTCTTACTAAAATGCTTAAGTTGGGTAAATTGCTGGCTTTTTGAAGGGGATTGCTGGAGTGATTATCTAAGATAAATTGTCTCAATGTGTCTAAACAATTAGAATCATTTAAATAACCATTGATTCTATTTAGTTATCAATGTAGAAAGATGATTTTTAAACCTTTTCTATATGTTCTTAAATTCACCTAAAATGTTTTATCTTTACTCAACATTTCTAAATGGAAAAAAAGTGTATAACATAAATAAATGTAATTTCATAAATATGAATTAGAATATATAAATTATAGTGAATAAATTAAAACTTACAAGAATACTTTTAAAATCAGTGTATGATATATAATTTGTTTAATGAAATCTTGTCTTACATTTAAAGAAAATATTAGTATTTTTCTAGAGATATTGTCAAAGGGAAACCAAGCAGGATGCTGTGAGGTCTTCCCCAATGACAAGACCTCTCTGTGTCTCCTGTTTTTTTTTTGTTGTTGTTGTTTGTTTGTTTTTTGCGGTACACCACTGTTGTGGCCTCTCCCGTTGCAGAGCACAGGCTCTGGACGCGCAGGCCCAGAGGCCACGGCTCACGACCCCAGCCGCTCCGTGGCATGTGGGATCTTCCCAGACCGGGGCACGAACCCGTGTCCCCTGCATCAGCAGGCGGACTCTCACCCACTACGCCACCAGGGGAGCCCCCCCGTTTTTTGTTTGTAGGAAAAAGACTTTAGTCTCTTAGACCTTCCCTCAGTTCTAAAGAGCAGACTCAAGCAGTTACTAATATAGAAAAGTGATGGAATGCAGAAACAAAGGAAAAGCAGTTAAGCAAGATAGATTGAATGATAGTTCAGAGTCCTAGTTCTTATCAATCTGATGTGTATCTTTGAGTTATTATGCAGAAACTAAGACCCCTGCCCATGCTGACCACAAGTACGTAGACCTCAGACTGGTTGGAACCAGAAGGCTGATGATTAAGATTCCCGAAACATCATCCCGTTATCTCATGACCAACCAATCAGAAGAAAGTCCTGCACCTTGCAGTCTTCACCCAAAATGTTACTTTTAAAAATACCTCCCTGAAAGCCATCAGACAGTTCAAGTCTTTTGAGCTTAAGCTGCCCATTCTCCTTGCTTGGTACCCTGCAGTAAACCCTGTACTTTCCTTCATCACAACCCAGTGTCAATAATTGTCTTTGCTGCACACGGGCGAGCAGACCAGGTTCAGTAACAAAACCACAATGTGAAAAGCCCTGGGGGTGGGGGAATCACCTTCTTTTCCACTCTCCTATCAATAGATGAAGATGCCCCAAAAGGACACCTTGTTTGACCCAAAAAGAGTGTGCAAATCTGAGCTACTATAAGCCACACTGGTCCTCTATGGCACCACAAGTCAATTTCATCAAGAAAAAAAAAAGAACACTGCATTATTGATGATTATCACAACAATTACACGGGTTAGTGTTGCTTAGATGTGACTCAGTTTTTCTCCTTTATCTTCCATATCAGGTTATTACATTTTTATGATTTATAAGTTCATAATTATTAGGATCAGTAAGCTCAAGAAGGTCACTGTTTTTCATATAGCATTTCCATGTTGGGTACATTTGCAAATTTTTTTTTTTTGCATAATGAATAAAAGGCTCTCCAATATGTGTCTAAATATGATGGGTTTACAATGCTTCTTTAGCCTTTAGATGTACCACTAGCACTGTCTACTATGTTATAAAATCTATTACATGCATACATATATCTTACACACAGCATAAATGTGTATAAAATGTTTATACATTTCATATATAAGTGCCTGGTGGGCAGAATTTGTATTTATTAACCTATAAATCTCAAGAGCCTAGAACAAAGCCTGGCAAACAGTGTATCATAAATATTTGCTTAATTAATTAATTGGCAAGGAGATGGTACATACAAATCTTAAAATTATGTAGAAGGTTCTATAATTTCTACTTAAACCTTGAATATTAGCATTGATTCTTTTTATTATTTTATTCTAAATATTAACCAAAATAAGTTAAATATTTCTTTGTTTGCATTTGATTCCAAGTTCTACAATAAATTAGCGTATCACGGGTAGGTTATATTTTTGGCATCATTTTCTGGAATTCATCCTTCTAGAGACCTAGAAAATTAAAGGAATTAGAATTCTAAAACGTTCAACACTTCTATTAGAGCTTACAAAATTTAAATAATGAACATATTAGTGCATCAACACATGAGATGACTACTTCCCTTTATTCACTTTTTGTAGCATTAAAAATGTCAAAAATCAAAAAGTTCTAATCTTACTGCATGTTGCCTTAAGTTTGGGCAATAGAGAAAGAAGAGAAACAAAAGCAATAGTTCTTCATATGTTTACTATCACGTTTTACTAGGACCATCAAGGTCAAATGCTTGTCAATGTCTTAAATTTAGATAACAAGTTGGGATTTTCTTAGACAAGTTTATTTCTTTTGGTAAAATCTGAAGGCCACAGCTGCCCTCCTGGGTCATTTGGAAGCTCTTAAGTGAACCTGGATGCACCACCTCTTTCAAATCTTTGTCTCAAGTCATACACTTGGTAAAAGAAAGTGTATTATATGATAAAATCCTGCTGTAACAAGGTAAAATCCAAAATCTATATTGAAGATCATATGTGAAGTTCATCTTTTGAAACAAAAACACTCCTTTCTGAACATCACAGCAAGCTCCCAATAAATGTGGGACTCAATATTAACATCTTAGTAATGGGTAGATAAGAAAGAAAATGCTATTGTGAGAACATACATACGTATATACATATATAAATACACAGAGAGAGAGAGAGTCTGATTAAGGAAAAGAGGAAAACAGTAGAGTTTTTCTTCAGTCAACTTTTACTATGTCATTGTTTTCCCTTACACTCCTACAATTATACACACCATTAAAATTCCATAATTCAGTGGCTAAAAACCTCACACTACAAAACAAAGAAGCTGAAAGAGGCATTTTCAAACATCTGTGAGAACTTAACCACCAGCTTGAGCCAGATTCTATTCCTTCTGTTCTATTTATTTTTGAATCCATCATCTTGGGATCATAGAAACACTGTTTTGTGTTGCTTAGTTTTTCTATCCATATATGTAGGAAACTGAACCATCCTAACCTGTATTGCTCATGTGGGAAAGACACCTATACAAATATGAAGAACAGCATCCTACTTTTCCTAAGAAACAGCTGCAAAGTCTGTAGACTGACAAACTGGCAGGTCATAAGTAACCACTTAATGCCTCTGTATTTCAGTTTCCTAGTCTGTAAAATAAAGAAGATACCAAATCACTCATGGTTTTGAGGATTACATGAGATGCAACATGAAAACATACTTTATAAATTCTGAGGTATTATACAAATATTTTATACTCATACTATAATGAGACTTTATTAGTAGATATGATAGAATCTATCAGTCAAGTTTTCTTCAAGTATTCATATAGAAATATTTTGCACTTATTTCAATGAACTATCATTACTGAAAAATGCATTTTAGAAGTCTTTTTTTCATGAGTCTGATTATGATCCTCATGAGAATATTAATTTTGCTAGATCATAACAACAAGATGGCTTTACCAAATCTCTGGTGGGTTTACCATCAACATTAATTCTCAAAATTTGAGGCATTCCCAATAGGTATACTTAGGCTTAAATTTAAGAATAGTTTACTTTCAAAGGAAGTGTTTAGATGGTGACAGCACTTATTTAAATATTGAGTTCTGGCTAGTTTTATTTATAAACAAGTCATGTTTTTATAATGTATTAAATATTTCATAATTTCTCTCTCCCCACCAAGAAAACTAGAGGAAATATATTCAAATCAAAATATAAGCTTTGCTTAAGAATTCTCTTCTATGTAGAAGACTACTCAGTAAGCACATTTATATCAATAATAAATGATCATTTTTTATTCATTCAATCAAGCAGTCAATCAATAAGTATTTCTTGAGTCCTTACTGGGAATACCAAGTCCTGGCGCTAAAGATGCACAAAGTATAGTGGAAAAGACAAAGTAATGTCAGTGAAAGACTTGGAGAGAAAAAGCTAATAGAGAGAAGTTTACTGTAGAAGAAGGTATCTTTATAATAAATACTATTTATTAGCAGTTACATGGAAATCCTATTGTGGAAGCTTTTGAAAGAGAAAGCTTTTGAAACCCTTTAAACAAGAGTCCAGTAAACCTACAAACATTAAAGTTTAATTTTAAACTCTAAGCTTTCCACCACATACTTAACCCACAGATGCTGAAAAGATTTCAACACACTTAGCTCAATGGTTGTTAGCCAATAAATAACCACTGAGTGCTAGACACTGTCCTAAGAAGTGGGGATAGTTTTAGACAAAACAGACACCAACCTTTCCTGTGTACCTAATGGTATAGCTGGAAAGACAAATTAAACAAACTATTTCAAAATAATTAAATCATTTAAACTGTGCAAAGTACTGGAAGAGAATACATGATGCTCTGGAGGCATATAATATAGAGAAATTATCCGATTTCAATATTCATCTGTTTTTATTTGAGAAAATACAGACTGTTTCGTTTTTAGGAAAATCAAGTTACCAAAATATATATATGCTGCAAAGCCATCATGAAACCTGCATTGTTATATCTTGGGTAAAATAACCACATACAGGCTATCTATGAATAGTTGTTTTAGGAAGGTAAATTTTGTTTAGCCCCTTCAACTTGTCACTTTTTCTCTTATTCGAAGTCTGATGGGTAACTTTGGAAATTCTGAACAGTTCGGGACTGCATGGGCTTTAACTAGTCTGATGTATTTCTAAGTGACTAACAAGTTATCCTTTGCTCTCTACAGGAGTTCATCAAGTAGAAGGCAGGGATTAATCACTGGATTTCTATCTGGGTTCCACACTGAAACCAACTTATAAGTTTTATCAATTTGAAAGTGAACCAAGGAAAATGTAAACTTTTGCCTCAAAATCATACCATAATGCTCTAGACAACCATAAATGTTACTATAAAAGGTATTAGTTACACTTTAGGGGAAAAAAATTGAAATGCACTAAAGATAAAACAAAGAGAAAATATGTTAAAGAGAAAACTAAGAGTTTTAAATTAAGAAGATTCTTAAAGTGAAACAATCTTTAAAAGTCTCCAAAGTAATCAGAATGGTTGGGAGTTTTTTGTAAACACGACTACTTGGCAACAAGAGTCTATATTGGGGACAGTCTGTATTATGGTCAATCAATACTGTTTATTTATGTTCCTATCAGTTTTTAACATAAATGCTGTTTTAAAGATTTGGCTAAGTGCCAGATCACAGCATACCTATAAGTATGCCTGCTTCTTTTCGAAACAAAAGCTTAAGAAATAAAGCAATTTATTTTTTCTCCTTTCCTTTTCCTTTTTTTTTTTTTTAATATTTATTTATTTATCTGGTTGCGCTAGGTCTTAGTTGCGGCAGGCGGGCTCCTAAGTTGCGGTTCGTAGTCTCTTTTTCTTAATTGTATAAATAATTTATGATTAATTCTCACTGTTAAAAATCAAATACATGGAGTTCTAGTTCCTATAGGAATATGACAGGAGCTTAATGCTTCATCTTCCCATTTTTTCTGCCTAAATAACATACACATGAACATAAAAATATGTATTCAGATATCTTTAAGCTACATTTTTATAGATGAGGAGACAGAAACAACCACAGATGCCAAATAGTATTAAGTGTGAGCTAAATGAAATGGTTACTGTTTTAAGCTACTATGTTTTGGGATGGTTCGTTACATAGCAAAAGCTAATCACTATAGTTTAAAAAATAAATAAAGCATGGGGGAATAATGTAGAGCATGGTGACTACAATTAATGACACTGTATTGCATATCTGAAAGTTGCCAAGAGATATTAAAAGTTCTCCTCATAAGAAAAAAATTTGTAACTATAAGTGGTGACAGATACTAACTAGATTTATCATGGTTATCAGTTTGTAATATATACAAATACTGAATCATTGTGTTGTATGCTTGAAACTAATATGATATATATCAGTTATACCTTGATAAAAAAATTTATTCCGAATGGATCATAGATCTAAAAGTAAACAATAAATCACTAAAGCTTCTAGAACAGCATAGTCCTATAGATATGTCTGTGATCATGAAAATAGTCTGTATTTGCTGTGTCCAACAAGGTAGCTACTAAGCTACCTGTGGCTACTGAGCATTTGAGATGTGTCTAGTGCAATGGATAGACTGAGTTTTTAATTTAATGTAATCTAAATTTAATTAATTCAAGTTTAAATTTAGCTATATGTAGCTAGTCACTACATAGAACTATTGGACATATAATATTGGAGTGAAATTCTAAAAGAAAACAGAATAATTCTTATCTTCAGGAACTCTGGATAAGCAAAATCTGTAGGAAACAAAAAAAAGTAGCCATATTGGAAAACACTGCTTAACTAGCCCACATAAAAATTAAGAATTTTATTCGTCAAAAGGCATTATTAAGAATGCAAAGAGACAAGCTATAGTGTAAGAAAATATAATTAAAACACATGTACCTGACAGAGGACTCATATCCAGAATATATAAAGAAATCATAAAATTAAATTAGAAAAAAAATTCCAAGAAAAAATTAGCCAATAACTTGGTCACTGCAGAAAAGAAGATTTCCATAAGTCCAATACACATATAAGATATTTGTCCTCATTAGACAGAAGTAAATTAAAATAAAACCACATTGAGATACCATTAAACATCCACTAGAATGGCTAAAACTAAAGAGTTATCAAGAACATGGAGCAATTGGAAATCTACATTGCTGATGGAAGTGTAAAGTGGTACAATTACTTTGGAAGACTGTTTAGCAGTATCTTGTAAAGCTTAAAATAAGCATACCTAATAACCCAGCAATTCTATTCCTAGGTAAATAGAAATGTGTACATATGTACATCAAGAAATGTGTATAAGCATGCTCACAGCAGCAATATTTTTAATAGCAAAACTAGAATAACCCAAATATTCAACAGTAGAATCAGTAGAATGAATAGTCACAAAGTAAAATACTTATGTGTGTATACATATACACATGGATGAATCCCAAAATGTTGAGCAAAAGAAGCCACACAAATTAGAGTACATATTTTATTATTCTATTTGTGTGAAGTTTAAAAAGACGTGAGATAAAACTTTAGACATACTGTTAATTTAGGCATGGAAAGATTGCTCAATATTAAAACGAATAAATTATCTTCATAGAACTTATTTTATTTATGGTCTACAAAGGAAATCCTATGATCATCTCCATGGATAGTGAAAAGATACTTAATTCAACTTCATTCTTAAACTTAAAAACATTTAATAAAAAGGGATTCAGTGGTCACTTCCTTAATATGTGTGCTGATGGTCTCTGTTTGGCCCCTCTAGATTCACTTTTCCTTCGTGTCCTGGCAGGCTCGCTCATACGGTCTGAGTCATTGCAAACCACAAGTTTCTATTTGGGGTAAGCCAATTAGAGGAGATTGCAAGGTTAAAATTATTCTTTTTTTTTTTTTTAATACAGTTGTATTTTTTTCTTTTTTGTTGTTGTCAGGTTTTGTTGCTTGTTTTATTTTGTTTTTAATTTTTATTGGAGTATAATTGATTTACAATGTTGTGTTAGTTTCAGGTGTACAGCAAAGTGAATGTAAAGCCAGATACTATAAAACAGAGGAAAACATAGGCAGAACCCTCTCTGACATAAATCTCAGCAAGTTCTTTTTTGATCCACCTCCTAGAGTAATGAAAATAAAAACAAAAATAAATAAATGGGACCTCATTAAACTTAAAAGCTTTTGCACAGCAAAGGAAACCATAAACAAAACGAAAGACAACCCTCAGAATGGTAGAAAATATTTGCAAATGAAACAACTGACAAGGGATTAATCTCCAAAATATACAAACAGCTCATGCAGCTCAATATCAAAAAAACAAACAACTCAATCAAAAAATGGGCAGAAGATCTAAATAGACATTTCTCCAAAGAAGACATACAGATGCCTAAAAAGCACTTGAAAAGATGCTCTACATCACTAATTATTAGAGAAATTCAAATCAAAACTACAATGAGGTATCACCTCACACAGGACTGAATGGCCATCATCAAAAAATCTACAAACAATAAATGCTGGAGAGGGTGTGGAGAAAAGGGAACCTTCCTACACTGTTGGTGGAAATGTAAATTGGTACAGCCACTATGGAGAACAGTATGGGGGTTCCCTAAAAAACTAAAACTAGCGCTACCATATGATCCAGCAATCCCACTCCTGGGCATATATCCAGAGGAAACCATAATTTGAAAAGATACATGCACCCCAATGTTCACTGCAGCACTATTTACAATAGCCAGGACACAGAAGCAACCTAAATGTCCATCAACAGAGGAATGGATAGAGGAGGTGTGGTACATATATACAATGGAATACTACTCAGCCATAAAAAAGAATGAAATAATGCCATTTGCAGCTACATGGATGGACTGAGAGATTGTCATACTGAGTGAAGTAAGTCAGACAGAGAAAGACAAATATCAAATGATATCACTTAGATGTGGAATCTAAAAAACAGTACAAATGAACTTACCTACAAACAGAAATAGAGTCACAGATGTAGAAAAAAAACTTATGGTTCCCAGGAGGTAAGGTGGGAGAGGGATAAATTGGGAGATTGGGACTGACATATACACACACTACTATATATAAAACAGATAACTAATAAGGCACAGGCATATTAGGCATAGCACAGGCAACTCTACTCAATACTTTGTAATGGCCTATATGGAAAAAAAAATCTAAAAAGAGTGTATATAAAGTGATTCTTTTCTGAAGTCTACAGTTTCTATCAGGAGGCTCTTGCCTGCAGCTCTCTGTTCCCAGAGCCTCGGATCCCTAGTTCCCCTTCAGTCCTAAGAAGGGCAATGCCGCCTCACCATGGTTAGTCCCATAAACATCACCATCCCTTTTTGGCTTCCTTAGTCCTGACACTTTTTTTTTTTTTTTGCGATACGCGGACCTCTCCCGTCGCGGAGCACAGGTTCCGGACGTGCAGGCTCCGCGGCCATGGCTCATGGGCCCAGCCACTCCACGGCATGTGGGATCTTCCCGGACTGGGGCACAAACCCGTGTCCCCTGCATCGGCAGGCGGACTCTCAACCACTGCACCACCAGGGAAGCGCAGTCCTGCCACTTTTTAATAAAAGGTTTCTCTTCATTAAGCTCTTAGTAATTACTTAGTTTGATTGTAATTGTTGGGATATTGTAGTATAATGAGAAATATATTTATTCTTTGTCTCTAGTTCCAGGCACTAGGGCTTCTAAAGCCCTAGGAATTTCTTGAGTGGAGGGATGAGAGGAGCATCTTTTGTTATGCATAATAAGCCCCTTTTAATTAAACCTGAGTTTAAGCCAAGGAGGTGATTCTTGGAGGATGGGGGCTGGTTGCCAAAAGAACCAACCGTGTAATTAGAGGACTGACTTTCGCCCCATCCCCAGGGTGGAGCGAGGGGCGGAGGATCAAGTTAACCACCCCTGGCCAGTGATTTAATCAACTGTGCCTACGTAATGGGACTTCCATAAAAACCCTAAATAACAGGGTTTGGAGAGTTTCCAAGTTGGTGAATGCATTCATGTGCCAGGAGGGTGATGCACTCCAGATTCCATAAGGACAGAAGCTCCCACACGTGACGCCCTTCCAGACCTCATCTTGTTATGTACCTCTTCATCCTCTTCATTTGACTGTTTATTTGTATCCTTTATAATACTGTCAGGGAGGAGGAAATTTTCCTCTGCCCGTCTAGGTTCTTCTGTCTGGTCTAAGCACTAAATTGACATGAGACAAAGTAACAGAAGATAAACAAAAATTTAATAATGTGGATACATGGAAGAGACCTAGGAAAACTGAGTAACGCACCAAAATTGCTGAAATCCTCACCTTAAATACCATCTTCTGTTACTGAATCAGGTTCATTCGCCCAACGCCGCAAGCCAAACGCTGAGATGGCGAAATTTGCAGCGAAAGGATTTGCAAAAAAGGATTTATTCACAAGGCGGCCAAGCAAGAAGAAGGGAGAACAAATCTCAAATCCACTTTCCACTTTCCCTGAAGGTACGGGACTTGGGACAAAGCTGAGCCTATTGCGAGCGTGGGGAAAGCTAACTGGAGATAAGAAAAAGGTGAGGCAATCATCATTCTGCACAGGCACAACTAAACGACTGGCTTCTTCCTCAGACCTGAGGAGGGGGTGGTGGAAACCCCTAATTTGTAGTCAGGTTGGATAGAAGTGCGGGTAACCTGGGGCTCATTACTTACAAGTGGCATCTGAAGTTGAGGGCAGTCTTGTGGGACTGAGCCCTTAACCTGGGGATCTGTGCTAATTCCAGGTAGTTAGTGTCAGAATTGAATTAAATTGTAGGATAGCTAGTTGGTGTCTGCAGAGAATTGCAGAATTGCTTAGTGTGGAAAACACAGTCTGGTGTCAGAAATGTTATGCTTAGAGAAATAATTTTCCTTTAACTGTTTACTGCAAAGATTCCAGCTGATACGACATGCTTCTAGGTAAGCCCAGCCCAAACACCAGCATCTTTCCTAATTAAGAAATGTGCTGGATGAATAAGAAAAATATAGCCACTATCAACACTACTATTTAACCTTGTATTAAAGGTGCTCAGCTATATATTTATATAAGAGAAAAATAGCTGATGCTTAGAAGTTGGAAAGGAAAAGATAAAACGATATTGCAGGTAATTCTACACTTTTAGAATATGTACAAGAGTATTCATTGTTGGCTGTCTGTAGACAAAAAGGCCTAGAAATAATCCAAGTGCCCAGCAAATATTGGACTGGTTAAATAAACTAAGGAACACTGTGGAATATTATGCAGTTGTTAAAAAAGGAAAAATGTATATGTACTGAAATGACAAGATCTCTGTGACATACTAATGCAAAATAAAAGCAAAGTCAAGAACAAAACATAGGTAATAAATGGGGAAAATAACATAAATTTGTTTTTGCTCAATTTGTCATTAAGCATTCTTATGAGAAAAACAATATACTAATTTATTGCCTATAGTTTGCAGAAATGGGGTGGATGAAAAAGAAAGTGGGAGCTGATCTTCTTAGTGTATACTTTTAATAGTGTTTTGATGTTTGAAACAAAAAATGTATTACCTGCTCAAAAATTAAATTAAATTTTAAAAATTAAAATAAAGTCAACAATATAAGAAAATAATTATAATTTCCTCCTTACATCCAATTTTAATTCTCGGAAATAAAGATTATAGTCTGATGACTATTGTTCCTGATCTTTTTCTAAGCACTCACATATTGTGTTAGTTAGCCACTGATGCAATAATAGTGCATAACAACCAACCTCAAAAATCAAGTGACTTAGAACATTTATTTTTATTGGTGGAGGGATTATGAGGCAGCTAGGGCAACTCTGTTTCAGGCCTTAGATCAGTTTAGGTTCATTCTAAGGGTTTTTCCTCTGGGACTATCAGCTATCAAGACTTGATTTTTCTCATGGCAGAGAGCAAACATGCAAGAGATCAGGCAAAACCCCACAAGCACATTTAAAGCTTCTGCTTACATCATGACCCCTAACATTCCATTAATCAAGACAAATTATATGGCCATGCAAGACATTGGGCAGAGATATACAGGCACAATTAACTATAGGAATTTAGTATATGACATGTCAGCATTTCATATAAAAAGATGTTGACATTCAATTCTACTACAGAGATGGAGGGAAGAGTCGGGAAAAATAAAGTGATCTACCCTACCATACATACATACATATATACATACCAAAACATATAGTTTTGATGTGTTTGAATTGTTTGAATTCAAAACCAGCTTTCTAGATATATCACCTTGAAACTCCTTTTCTTCAAAACTTAGCAATGTTTTGAAGAGTTTTCCATGACAATACATATAATCCTACCTCAATATTCTAACTGCTGCATAAGTTCCAACTGCAGCTATAATTTACCTATTCCTTCCTCCATTGATAGACTTCTAGTCTGTTTCCAGTTTTCACCATTGCAAACACTGATGCAATGAATATCTCTACATCTACAGTCTTTATGTATCAATACATATGAAATTTATCTCACATTTACCTCTAAAATGTACACAGCAGGAATTATGAATAATCTGATATCCTCTTTTGGAAGCAGCCTATAACCACTTACCCTGTTCCCTTACAGGGCCTGGAATAGAGAAAGTATCCAATAAAGGAATGATTTAATGTTCATGAATAGCTTAAAATCATAGAATCATAAAAAGCAACTTCAAGATTGTTTCTCTTTTGCATTATTTATCCCCTTCTGCCTTATACACCAGCACCAGTTCTACCACTACATTTTGAGCTGCTTTATCCTATTTATTGTATCAAACAAGCAAATTTTCTTAAATTTTTTGAAAATTGTTTTTCTGGAAAATCTTACTCCCAATGCCCTTTACTCGGCCCTATTTTTCCTTTTATCCTTCTTTCACAGCTCTTGGTGCCTTCTCCCTTACTACAGAATTTATGTGCCTTTTATGTTGTTTACTATCCATTTCTCCCAATTTAAATGTAAGCCCCACAAAAGTAGGCATTTTTTAACTTTACAATATTTACATTTACAATATTTTTTAAATAACTTGGTATGTCTCATAGGGAATAGGTAGTTAACTTTAACAGTATTCACTAAAATTTCCATGTTTGAATTAGGAAACAGTAAATGATAGCTTCTCTTTTGTGGAGAAATTGGCAAACAGTTTAACAACAGGTTCACTAAAAAAACAACAGTATATAAATACTATCCATGGCATCATTTAAAAAAGAAACCCTATGATTCTATAAACAATAAAAATGTCTTCACTGACCCCAGGACCACAGATTTTATGACAGAGCCTTATTTTTCATCTTAAATAAGTTTTAAAACCTTTTTGAGCACTTTTTGTGGACTCCAAAATATGATCTTTTTAATAAAATGGGGCACAATAATGTCATAACATCAAGATTTACATCTGAGAGCAAACTGTTGTTAAGAATTTCCACCAAGGCTGTTCTAATTCCTTTTTTTTTAATGTTAACATTTTAAAAATTTTGTTTCTACTAAATAAATGATTCACGTAAAGCCCTCAATAATAATAAATTTAAAATCCCACGATGTTAACTATTGAAGAGAAATCCTTATTTAGTGTAATTACTTTTAGAATACAGATACTTTCTAATTTACAAATTGCATGTTTAAAAATTTCTCCGTTACACATCATAGTTGGTATCTGAACATCTACAAGTGAAATACTTTTAAATGTATGTCACTTAAAATATTGAATCACTTTCTGATCAGAGGGATCATTAACATTGATATAATTATGATTAAATAAGAAGTTATTAATATTAATCAAATATCAATATTTATTTAATGTTACTAATGAATATTAACATTAAATAAATATTAAATAATGTTTAACAATATTTAATAATGTTAACAATTAATATTAATAATTAAATTAAGATTAATTAATATGATTATGATTAAAGAATTCTTAATAGAACATTTTCAGTATAGATTATTTAATATAACTGTTCCTAATATATATATACATACATATATATATATAATCTAACAGTGATAAATTAGTAGTGCTTTTTAAACAGATAATTGAATGGAATACTAGTAACCTACATGTCACCCAATATTACTCAGAGCAAATTCTTCATTAAGACAAAATGAATATGTATATTTCTCTCGGAATTGATTCCTCAACTGGAAAATCTAAATTCAGGGGCAACTTCCTATTTGTTTTCCATAAATCAGGCTATGATGCCAGGAGAAAAAAATATACTGAAAAACCCACGTCCACATCCAAAGGCTCTGCCCCAATTTCTGGGCACTGTGCCACGTTTCCACTCACTCGAGTAGATGAGTCAGGGCTCCCGGGGCCTTACTCTGGAAAGATCTGCACAGAGACAGAGACGGAAACTATTCCTCTTCGGGCAGACCTCCTGGTTAATGTCCTGGTTTAATGTAAAAGGCAAGGTTCCTTCAGTCTGCGAATGAGGGCTCGGAGAAGAGAGCATCCGCGTTCCCTGTCATCATTTACTCCACCTGGGGCTGCTTCCTGGTGGACTCACCCCCCCACTCTGCGTACCATTAGGGGACCATCCTAATTCACAGGTCAGCGCCTGCTTCCTCTTCTCAGTAAGAACAGTATCTGTCTCCCACATAAAAGGTCATTCAGCAGGGCTTCCCTAGTGACGCAGTGGTTGAGAATCTGCCTGCCAATGCAGGGGACACGGGTTCGAGCCCTGGTCTGGGAAGATCCCACATGCCGCGGAGCAACTAGGCCCGTGAGCCACAACTACTGAGCCTGCGCATTTGGAGCTTGTGCTCCGCAACAAGAGAGGCCGCGACAGTGAGAGGCCCGTGCACCGCGATGAAGAGTGGCCCCCGCTTGCCACAACTAGAGAAAGCCTTCACACAGAAGCAAAGACCCAACACAGCCAAAAATAAATAAATAATTTAAATAAAAGATCTATGATAACAAGGGTCATTCACAAAAACTCATTATAATGATTTACAATAATAGTTTGGTTCATTAAAAAAAAAAAGTCATTCAACAAAGTAGAGTTTACCTTCTGCTTTTCATTACATAGGAAATAGGCCCCAAAATGTGTAAAAGTGCTGTGCCTGTTGTTGACCTTTCTGCCGTA
Organism: Neophocaena asiaeorientalis asiaeorientalis; assembly: GCF_003031525.2. NCBI lineage: Eukaryota > Metazoa > Chordata > Mammalia > Artiodactyla > Phocoenidae > Neophocaena > Neophocaena asiaeorientalis. Next base: position 2,056,062 of record NW_020173654.1, read on the forward strand.
TTCAGCTCAGAACTCCCTCTTTTTCTTAAAAACCATAATTTGTAGAAAAATGTAGGATCTCTTATATGGATAGCAAAGCAAGATTGGCAAACTGCATAAGAATTACCTAAGGGGCAAGGAGAAGTAGCTAATAACTGAACAAAATTCATTCAATTTCTGACGATCGATTAGCAATTTTATAATAAAATACTGAAAATGTGACAACTTATATTCACATGAGAATATTATTTCTTGAGTATGTGTGTGTGAACATGCATTCATGCACAGTTCACCCAGTACCTGTAACATCCGAGGCGCTATGATAGGGGTTTCTTTCAGGTTCTTACTTAATCCTCAGACAAACTCTCTGAAGCAGATATTATTATCTTCATTTTGCAGGTGAGAAAACTGAGGTAGGAAAGGTGATGTAACTTTCCCAGTGTTAACAGAGTCAAGAGCTTGGGCCACTATTCTCAGCCTGGCCTATCTGATTCCAAAGCTTGTACTCTTGCTACACAATGATTTTTCCTCCTATACGCCAATCTTAAGATCCTGCATATCTTTTAAAACTCAGTTCAGGGAATTCCCTGGCAGTCCAGTGGTTAGAACTCTGCATTTCCACCGCACAAGGCACAAGTTCGATACCTGGTCGGGGAACTGAGATCCCACAAGCCTCAAAGCATGGCCAGAAAGGAAAAAAAAAAAAAAAACAGTTCAAATTCTTTTAAAACATCTCTCAGAATCCCTCTCAATCAGAAGTGAACTCTTCCAACCACGTATCCACATAGCGCTTTGGTTTGCTTGGCCATTAACAATATGGATAGTCGCCTGTCTTGTGTTAGTGCGGGTCATGTATGTTTCCACCTAATCAGTGGAGTGAGTCGCTTGAGGGTAGGATCCAAGCCCCACCCTTGCATCACTGATACAGTTTAACACGATGAACGCAAAGGTTCCACGTTGAACTTAGTTGAATCACCATTGCCAACAAATAGAAGCACCTGAGTAGCCTTTTCCTAAAGTAGAGAGGCTGGCTGTCCTCATGATGGGCATTTAGGTCCATCCTGCAAATCTGTAGGAGGCTGGTAGATATAAAAGAAACCCTACAATCTCACACATTCCCATCTGTGGCAGTAAATTATGAGAATGCCAGAAACATGGTACACACATTTATAAACTCTAGGGACACTCCAAATCTATAAGTCCATAAAATCTAAAACTCACTTAATGAAACACTCAAATTTACAAATTGAAGAATTGCAGTCTCACATAATAATAAAAGGTGTTATTCTAGATTTTGTCAGTTGATTCTAAAGAAAGACTTCAGTTTTCTGCACTAGAAAGTTTATTGTATTTTCAAAACTTCATTAAATCTGAAAAAAGATTCTCCAAAAGGTCAAAAGGCAGAATCCACCTAATTACTTCATGTGAACCTGTCCAAAAGAGACAGAACATTGAAAACAAGGTACTCAATTTAGAAGAGACTTTTAAGAATCTAACTTAGGCAATTTGCCTCTTTAACTTTATACATATATGCTATATAATATTGAACCTAGGGTGTTACTCCACAACAATGCCTATTCTTAAATCCAATTCACTGAAAGAGATCAGAGGTGATTTTAAAGAAACATTATTTTGTTTAAATGACCACATCTGGTAGTAAAATCCATGACTTTAGAATCAAATGGCTGAGGTCCAAATTTCAGCTTTGCTTCCTACTAACTGGGTGATCTTGAGGAAAGTTCTTGACCTGGTTAGGACTTCACCTTCCAGAGCAGGGGGTGTGGGTTCGATCCCTGGTTAGGGAGTTAAGATCCCACATGCCTCGCAGCCAAAAAACCAAAACATAAAACAGAAGCCATGCTGTAACAAATTCCATAAAGACTTTTAAAAAATGGTCTACATCAAAAAACTCTTTAAAAAATAAATAAAGACAACGGTGGTGATAATGAAAACCTACCTTATATGGTTGTTGTGAGGATCCAGACACTCCATGTGAAGTACCTAGAAAAGTAGCTGGGACACAGCGTTTTAATTATTATTTGCCCTTACTAGCAGTAGTAATAGTCTTACAGTTCTTGCTTTTATTATTATTTATCATTTTTATTATATTATTTATTATAATTATCATCATTATGCAAGGTACTTAGCATAATACCTTGCTCATAGTAAGTACACAATTAATTTTAGCTTCTGGTGTTATTATTATTGTATTAGCCAGCAATAATTACATCCCTTCATAATCCCAATGTATTTTAAAATTCGTTAAGTTTTAAACAATATTCTTAAACTATAATTCAAATATTAAGTAGGCCAATATTGGCAGCATTTCAACAATTTACACATTTACTTTCTCTTATTATTTTTATACACACACCACCTAATGAAGTGGTGGTGTCCAAGTTAGACCCATTTGAGTAGAGTTTCCAAGTTAAACCTACTTGAATTCAAATCCTGGTTCTCCCACCACTAGCTGGGTGACCCTGGGCGAGTTGCTTTACTATTTCTTCATCTCCAACAAGGACAGAATGGTGACTAACTTGGTTGGACCATGGTGCAGAATAATGAGATACTGCATGTAAAATATGTGACACAATGCCTGCTCAGAGATATGATGGAAGAATTCAAAGGAGGTACCTGTACAATGTGATCTGTACCAATGAAGCAGATTATAATGGTTGTCTTTCCTGATATCCAAGAAAAAACAATTGGTTATCAGGAAGCTCCGGATTAGCAAGAAAACTGTTATCTGGTTATTTCTGCTTTTTTTCTTGGGAGGCTCTCTGTCCTTGGACGTCTAATTGAAGCAAGTCAGAACTATGGATTTTTTAAAATTAAGGGCTCATTACTCTAAAACTTCAGAAATCATGAGTACCTAGAACTGGACATCTAAGGATTTTGATTAGGTATTCAGGAAAGAGTCCTCCAGAACACCTCCTGACCTAGTATTTTTTACTATGTGAAAACACTGAGATATTCCCTATTACATTATTGTGAGTCTTTGAAATAAAACATTAGAAAATTTTCCATATTTTGAACTACAAATTAAACAGTAGACATAATGGTATCACGAGAAGAGAATCTAAATAAAGGACTATACAGAGTGCCACGTGTTTTAAATTTTATTTTTAATTTCTTCTTTCAGTTGTTATAAATAAGCCCCAAACCATCATTCTAGATAGAAAGTTGAGGCGATTAAAAGGTTCACATTTGTCACTCTCCACAAAAGCCTCATCGTCCCACACATCACCTCAAAGGGATGCAGCCTGGAGCCAGAGTGAAGGACTTGGCAGCATAGAGGACCTGGACTTCAGCCCACACGCACCTGCTCAACATGCTCAGGAGACCGTGCAGCTTCACAGATGTAGTCAGATGGTACATGGGAGTCAGTACGAGGCCAAATCACCAAAGGGGCCAGACTTTCATGTTTATGCAGGTCTCTGGGCCACATGGCACAGGCCCTGCTGACAAATCCCTGTGAAGCCTTGAAAGTGGTGATGCTAACATTTCCAGAGACTCTGCAAAGGGTATGACTAGGCCTGCCTTACCAGTAGACACCTGTGATGAGGGAAGCTTCATTTAGAAATATGTATTCTACCACCTATTGTACCTTATTAATTCCTTTGGGTCTTGAAGGTTTCTTTCCTTTAAAGATCTTTATCAAGAGGCCTTTCCATTAAAACTCTCAGTGCCCCAGGCTGCATCCCAGGATCTCTGAGGGTGAGACTCAGGGATCAGTATTTTTCTCAGCTTTCAAAATGCAGACAAGGTTGAGATGATCTAAACCCATCACTGTAATCTCGCCTTTCTGTGATTGATTTAGGAATCAGCATGGGACCCAATCCTTACCAAGGCATGAGAAGAAGTCTCTTGGAGGGCTGCTGGGAAAGCTTTCTTCACCTCTTTTACAAAAGTAAATAGGGCTTCCCTGGTGGCGCAGTGGTTGAGAGTCCGCCTGCCGATGCAGGGGA
>NW_020173654.1:2060066-2070738 GCF_003031525.2 Neophocaena asiaeorientalis asiaeorientalis
AAAAAAAAAAAAAAAAGTAAATAAAGGGACTTCCTGGCAGTCCAGTAGTTAAGACTCTGCTCTTCCACTGCAGGGGACGCTGGTCCGATCCATGGTTGCGGAACTAAGATCCCACAAGCCACACGGCACGGCCAAAAATAAATAAATAAAATAAATAAATAAGAATACAAGAGGGCTTCCCTGGCGCAGTGGTTGAGAGTCCGCCTGCCGATGCAGGGGACAAGGGTTCATGCGCCAGTCTGGGAAGATCCCACATGCCGCGGAGCGTCTAGGCCTGTGTGCCATGGCCGCTGAGCCTGCGCGTCCGGAGCCTGTGCTCCGCAACGGGAGAGGCCGCAACAGTGAGAGGCCCGCGTACCACAAAAAAAAAAAAAACAAGAAAGAGTCCTCCTTCTTCCTCAGAGCAGTATTGATCTGAATCTGCTGCTACCATCTTAAGACTGTGACAAAAAATAGCTTAAAGGTGAAGGTGACTTTGAAGATCTAAAAGAAGTAGAAATAACTAGTCTTAGTTCCAGGTAGATGGATGCATAGATTGATAGATAGATACTTGAGAGGTCTCCTTCCAAAAAATGTTTATAACCAAGTAGTGATTAGTAAAAAGCCACTAAAAAGTACAAATGGCATTTACAATAGAGTATTTCCTGAACAGAAACTGGAGAGTGGGGCAAGCTACATGGCAAGTTGGGAATCAAAGATACCAAAGGATTACTGAGGAGTAGCAGGGTGTCATTGACAAACTGCCTTCCCCACATTTTGAACGTGTTATAAAACTGAGATTAAAGTGCTGTTGACTTGCACTTGCAAAAGAGAGGTTGCTAAGAATTAAAGAGAAAGTCCTGCAGAATTATATGACACATTCTTTAAACCAGAAATGGTAAATATTTTTTGCAAAACCATTATTATACAAACCTAAAAACACTAAAAATTTAGGTTAAATACTGTTTCTAAAATAACACTTCCCTTTTAAGTAGACCTGTAAAGATCCTCCTGTTTATATTCTTTTACATTAAGGAACTGTCAAAAATCCTTGCTTACGTGTCCACTATGACTCATTATAAGAAAAACCATTTGAAATGTGATTTTATTAGTAAAGCAATCTGTTCCCATGGAGCAAGCTCTGTCTTTCAACATCTTTTGGCCACCCAAGAACATTTCAGCATCCCTGGCTCTGAGAAAAGATTAGTAATATGTAAAGTATTTATCAAAGTAAATCTCGATTTTCTTTAAGTAATTTTCCCTTTCATGGATGTAAACTGACTCTGAAGATTGAAAAAAAAAGATCCTAACTTCTTATTTCAAAATGTATTGTCAACTCATTAAATTTCTAACTATCAAGTTAAGATCAAGAAAGTGAATGTTAGTAGGTTAGTTAACTATCAACAATGTTGATTGGGCTCCAGTTTACAGACCCTGGTTTTCAAACAGGTAGTATCACATAAGAATGTTAACTGTGAAGGTGAAAACAAATCCCTATTCTCGGCTTTCTGCTTTTATTCTTCTTTTATTTTTTTATTCTTTGTTGGCTTTCCTTTATTCTTATTCTTTCTTTACCCCAGGTTGACCCCTGTCTGTCTCTTGGTCTGATTTCTCGATTTAGTGTCTCCCATCTCCTCTTTCTACTCTCCTTTTCAAGTTGCTTGGGTTTTTGTCTAAGACTCTCCTCTTTGAAGCCATCCTCTGCCTCTCAACTCCGCCTTTGTCACCGGTACTCCCCCACTCACCTCCCATTCTATCACTGCGTTCTCTTCTTACCTCCTCACCTTGGCACTCTAGGCCTACCAACGGGGATCTGTTGGAGAAACGTATATCACCTGAAGACAGTGTCTCACCTTAACCTCGTCTTGACTATCAAAAAATAATAATAATTCAAGTGTGAGTAGAGGCAACCAACCTTGGATTTTTAGTAACTTCATGGAACAACCTTCTGAAAACGCAAACCTAATCAGAGTCTCTTGTCTGTTATAAAACCAAATGCTTTTATAATGTGTCAAGAGATTTATCACTAATGCATAAACCTTCATAGGAGTGGGACTCCACTTACCACATTAGACCATTTAAATTGAGATTTTAAAAATCCCTGGGGGCTACGTTTAAAGAGAAGGGAAAACAAAAACATCTAAATAATACAGTATAATTAAAAGATGAAAAGTTGAAATAATTACAGACCCGAAGCAGAACTGAGTTGAAATGAATTACCTTGGACTCTAGCTAGATGGCGCTAGAGCACGTGCGTGGCTAATTGGTACAGTACCGTTACTGAATGGAAAGTACTAGTCAAACAGATGTTTCACATTTTTTAGGATATGGGACTCTGTTAGAAATTAAAGCAAATACCATAATTAGAACTTTTAAGAATCTAACTCTTCTGAGAGTGATATTTTGCATCTTTGAAAGGAAGGAGACATCCATGAATATGTATTATATACGTTCTTTGAGCCTGAAGTAGGACCTTCAATATTCACATTCAGGATTTTCATCATTTTGAAATTTTTTTTAAGTCTTGCTCATTAATTAATAGTAGCAACATGTTCCATGTATTTGTGAAATTCTTCAGTAGAGATAACAACTTTAAAAATCCCAAGGATCTTTGGGATTTATAGCCTTCTGCCAGAAGCTTCTCTTTGATCACAACTGGGAGGCACCCCAGCTGATTTCTCCAGAAAGATTTCCCTCCTTCCAAATTATACAATTTCAAATGTGGCAAATGCAAGTGCATAGTTTACCTCCTTTCCATTGCACCCATTTAGCCCAGTACTAACTATGCTTCGGCTGACTTTTTGTAACATGTCATTATTCAGTTTTAATTATTGATTTAATTTAATCAGGTACTTTGAAGTTTAAAGATAGGCCACTTTCATCAGCAAGCCCACTGAAAAGGAGATTACCTTATGCGACTCTCACCTCAGCTCATCTACAGGAATTTAAAAATGAGTCACAGGCAAACTACTAAACAAAAGAAATGAACAGATTTTAGTTGTTTGTTTGTTGTATTTAGAATTAGTATTTGACATTTTTATTTTTAATATTCTTATTTTTTCAGGAAAAAAATTTATTTTACTTTAGTATTTTTATTTTTTCAGAAAAAGGTTTTTAAGTTCTCACTTACAGAATGTGACATAGATAATTATCACTGTCTCCAATTTCTACTTGCAGAAACCAGGGAAGGATCATAGAATTACGTTTTGTATTCAGTTTTTGAACATCTCTAGCCTATAAGTAATCTGTATAGTAACTATTATATGAATAAATACACATATCAGTACTCACAGAGTACATGACTACATCAGATTTACCTAAGAAGAACAGTAAAATTAAAATGTGTATCATTTGTATTACAGACTTTCCAACTTTGTTTTTTAGAATCCAGCGGAATCCCCAGAAGTGCTGTTTAATCTAAAATGTCATCTTTAAGTTGCTGTTTTATCTTAGTCTTGTTGACTTGTTTTAAAAGCTTCGTGGGACTTCCCTGGTGGTGCAGTGGTTAAGAATCAGCCTGCCAATGCAAGAGACACGGGTTCGAGCCCTGGTCTGGGAACACCCCACACGCCACGGAGCAACTAAGCCCATGTGCCACAACTACTGAGCCTGCACTCTATAGCCCGCGAGCCACAACTAATGAGCCCACATGCTGCAACTACTGAAGCCCGCGTGCACCTACAGGCCGTGCTCCGCAACAAGAGAAGCCACCGCAATAGGAAGCCTGCACACCGCAATGAAGAATAGCCCCCGCTCGCCACAACTAGAGAAAGCCTGCGCACAGCAACAAAGACCCAACACAGCCAAAACTAAATAAATAAATTTATATTTTAAAAAGAAGCTTCAAATAGATACCCCATGGCGAAAGGGAAAAGAGACTAAAACAAAATTTTCTTCTGAACTTTTCTTATGGGCATTCCCTACAAACAGATATTGAGACTATGCACACCCCAAGCACCTAAGATTCCTGTGCTTTATGGAAGTACTGATGATCCAGCTGTATCCCACTCTGGTCCTGAGCGTCCCCTGTGCTTCATCCTTTTCCTCACTCATTCATTTAGCATTTAAGGAACGCGCACTCTGAGCTAGGCACTGTGCTAGCAAGGAGAATTCAAAATGAACCATGAGCGGTCCCTCAAGATGTCTAGAAACACAGTTTAAAGTGGTTACGCACTTTAGGTTAGATACCCAAACAGATAACTAGAGCACAACGAGATGAGTGCCAGGCTGGAGATATACAAAGTGTCCGAATAAGGACAAAAAGAGTTCAGGATCAGTTTCTTGGAGGAGGCAAAGCCTGACACAAGCCTTAACCAAAGTGTCAACCAGGTAAAAAATATGGCCCTAATGAAACCTCATTTACCCATAAGAGTCCAGAGAAGAGAATGGCAAATACCATAGGAAAAGAGAAGTATGACAAGAAAATAGCTCTATAATAAATTCCTCTCATTGCTTACACTAAACCACTTTAACATTCTAGAAGAGCAATCCCAGGCCTTGAACACAATCTGCCTAACAGATGGATAATATCCTCTATTAGTTTTATAACTTAGGCAAGTAAATCTGTGAGACTTCTATTCCTTCTCTGGAAAATAAGGAAATCATTACCTAGAAGACTGTTGTAAGGATCAAATGAGTTATTGCATGTAAAACTATCTGGCACACTGTAAACATCTTTTGTCTACAGGCATCACTACCTAAATAATGCTGGATGTGGAGTTCAGAGAAGGAAAAAGTATTGGATCTGAAGGCAGAAAATGGTTTGTGTCCAACTCTACCAACTACTAAACTCTGTAACCCTGAGTCAGTTAAGTAACTTTTCTGAGCTACATTTAAACTATTAATAAAATCAGGATAGTAAGACCTCCTATACCTACCTAGACAGGTTGTTATGAATATCAAATGGGATAGTATGTATTTCAGTGCTTAAATAAATAAAAGGGGCTTTACATATGACACAGATTTTTAAAAGACTGATCTTAATATTTTTATTAGGTGAAACATCAACAATGAATGTGGAGTGTATGTGTGTGTGTGTGTGTGTGTGTGTGTGAGAGAGAGAGAGAGAGAGAGAGAGAGAGAAATGCTGCTAGAAAAGTGAATATGTGTGATCCCTTTTGCTCTAGAATCAAGGTCAAGATAAATGTAGTTTTTAAATGGAATGATTTTAAAAGTATAATACATTATTGAGAAAAAGCTATTTGCATACTCTCTAATAAAGCACTTAATAAAGTCATACCATTAAAATAAAATGGCTCTTAAAATCAGTAAAGGAAAGGATAAATAGCACTATAAAAATGACCAAAATATGAGCCAGAATTTGACTAAAACAGAATACCCAAATGGCTAATTAAACTGTGAATATTTGTTCCAATTTGTTAGAAATCAAAATGCAAATTAATATAAGAAAATTTTGGACTTGAGGATACAGGGTGGGGCTGGGACGAAGTGAGAGAGTGGCATGGACATATATACACTACTAAATGTAAAACAGATAGCTAGTGGGAAGCAGCCGCATAGCACAGGGAGATCAGCTCAGTACTTTGTGACCACCTAGAGGGGTGGGATAGGAAGGGTGGGAGGGAGACAAAAGAGGGAGGAGATATGGGGACACAGGTATATGTATGGCTGATTCACTTTGTTATACAGCAGAAACTAACACACCATTGTAAAGCAATTATACTCCAATAAAGATGTTAAATAATAATAAAAAGGCGTGGTAAAAAATATATATATAAATAAATAAATAAGAAAATTTCTCTCTCAAATTGTTAAGTAAGAAAAATAATTATAATCCCAGTGTTGGCCAACATATAACACGGAGATGACTCTTTTATACGTATCTGGTGAGAATAAGCATGAGCCTTTAAAATATTTTTTATCCAAGTAATTCACTTTCAGATTAATATGCTAAATAAGTTATCATGGACAAGCAAGATATCTGTGTAGAATTGTTTTCACAGAATTACTTACCATCATAAAAACTGATAATAATGGAGTAGTTTATTAATTACAATGAATGTATACAATCACATATTACCATTAAAAATCTGGTTTCAAAGCATTAGTATCATGGAAAAGTATGGGGAAATTCAGGAAGCAAAATTTTGCTTACATTATCCCAAATTTAATATATATATATTTATTTCTTGGAAAAAAGACTTGAAGAGGAAACAGTGAATTATTACCAATTGTATCAGTTATCTATTGCTGTGTAACAAATTACTCCCAAATTTAGCAGCTTAAAACAACATGCATTTATTATTTCACCATTTCTACAAGTCAGGAATCCAGGCACAGCTTAGCTGGGACCTCTGCTTCAGTGTCTCAAAAAGTTTTAATCATGTTACCAATCAGCCCTGAAGGCTGGATTAAGGAAGAATCCACTTTCAAGCTCACTTATATGGTTGTTGTCAGCACTCACTTCCCCAAGAAGTGTTGGACTGAGGGTTCCTTGCTGGCTATTGACAGAAGCCACCCTCAGTCCCTTGCTATGTTGGCCTCTCCAATATGGCAGCTTACTTCATCAAAACCAACAATGGAGAGTGTCTGCTAGCAAGTCAGAGATCACAATCTTTTGTTACTTAATCACAAAATTGACATCTCCTCAATGTTACTGTATTCTACTAGTTAGAAGCAAGTTACTCAAGGGGAAGAAATTCACAAAATTAGGACTGTCTAGAGCTGGGGATCATCGAAGGTCATGTCAGAAGCTGTCTACACATCAGTGGATACCTCATTTCCTTTCTTATATGTCTCCATTTTTATAGATCTTATTATAAACATATATTTAATATATAAAAAAAATTGTTTGAAAGTAAATATAATAAAGTGGCTAATCTCTTAAGAGAGCAATTAGGAAAAATATAAGAAAAGTAATAAAACTGTGTCCTATGATGTGATAATTAAAAATATACTTATTTATACAGCTAGTCTTCAAGGCAGTTTAAAAATATTAAAGAAGAAAGGAAGGAAGGAAAGGAGAGAGGGAACAGGGGAGAAAATAAGTGATCTAATTGCCAAACACTTGGTGAACAACTGGTTTAAAAGAATAAAAATTGTGTCATTACAGTAAAATACCTCTTTACATGAGAAATATTTAGCTATATAGAGAGATGTGGAAAAGGCACAAAATTTAAATACCAAGTAAAAAACAAAATACAACATATACCATCATGTTGTAAACTAACAGCTATGTCTGTATCATTATAACTAAGCTTCACTTACACTCAGTGATGTAGTAAAGGGGAATTTTGTGATTTTGTTAATAGTTTTGCTTGTATTCCCTATTGAAAAATTGGTGAAGAAAATCCCGTTTAAAAAAAAATAGTCTAGTTATACTTGACCAAAGCAGGAAGATGCAAATTATTTTCTCACCTCAGATTTCCCCCAAATAATTAAAAACCAATATGACCACTGTATAGAAATTTTCTTTTTCCCACAACTGTTATAAGATGAATGAAATTATACAAGTCTAAGATGCTTTCCACTTAGACTGAAACATGTCCTTATGCTGTACAAAATCTCTTATGGGGAGAAAACAGAGCTGTCTGTGAAAAGAAAAGACCTGTGTTCTAGGCCAGACAGTTTATCTGATTAAGGAAAGAGAAGAAGGTTTACAGTCAAAGATTAATTCTCCAGCACCACACAGTAAGCTCTCCAAACAAGATCTGTGTCACTCCAAACTTCATTCCTAACAGTTGAGCAGAGTTTTTCAATTCCTGGTGTTATTATTGATTCTTGGTTGCAGTTGTTCAGTCCAATCTTTTGCAAAATGCTACCAACAAAGAACAAGTCAAAATATCTACTGCCAGCACCAGACAGAATCAACAATAACAATATGAGCTGCTCTCATAACTGGAAGCTGATTTTAGTAAATGAAATAAAACTATAGATCTAAAAATAAATGTATGCACCAACCTTAGTAACTTTTCTCTTCAAAAATATATGAAAAACTGAATTCATACAAACAAAAATTTAATGCTAATGAAATAAGCTGATAGGAGGTATAATTTGCTAAAGAAAACAATAACTCCAAGAGGTGATACAGAATTAAAAATAGTCTTATACTGGATACAAAGTTGGTCATCTCCATAGTGGATGAACAGGTATCAGAGAATCGTTCTAAAATAAAGCTTCAGTTTTCTCTCTTGGGGGTAAGGAGCCAATATAATAGAAGTCAGAAATAGAATGCTGCTGTGTGTTTCTTACCTATGAACATTATCTCTTGCCTACAAACATTAAAGATATTTAAGAAGTTAGAGTTCAAAGACCATAAAGAAAACAACTCCTATATTAGGACAATGCCAAAGAGTTATTTTATCTTTATCTCAGGAATAATATGGAAAGACTTTTTCTAATGTATAATGTTTCTCCTAACTTGCCTTTGTTCTGCTAGGTTTGTTTTGGGGTGGGAATTTTCTCTCTCTCTCTCCCCCACTTGGTTCAGCCGTGTCCCTATTTCTCAAATAATCTGGCATTTGGACTCCGAATTCAAATGTACCTAGATTTGATTTCTGTTTCTTATACTTACTACCTGTAGAACCATAGATCAAATACTTAACTTAAGGTTAAAACATAAGCAATGATAGTGCCTTTTGCATAAGAGTATTGTGGCAGAAGGCAGGTAAATCATTTAGCATAATGTCTGACATATATTAAGGTACTAAATATTATCATATAATGTTAACTTTTATTGATTTTATTACTTACCTTGATGCAATAAATAAGTTCCCATAGGCATGATTTTAGAGATAGTTTACCCTTATATCAGATTGTCTGCAGTTTCCAATATCTTTGCTTTAAATAAGTCTAGTCAAATCACTTAAATAGGTTTATTATTAAGAATTGTTCAATAAAATGTTAACCAGGAAGAAAAAAACCTCTAGTAGATACAAAAAAAAGAAAGAGAAAGAAATGAAACCATACCACTAAAAAAGATAAATCACAAAGGAAGACAGGAAGAAAGGAACAAAATGGCAATAGTTAGTCCTTACCAACAATCACTTTAAATGTAAATAGATTAAATTCTCCACTCAAAGAACACAGAGTGGCTGAACAGATAAGAAACCAAGATCCAACAATATGCTGCCTACAAGAGACTCTCTTTAGTTTTAGAAACATGCACAGACTGAAGGGATAGAAAAACATATTCATGCAAGTGGCAACTGAAAGAGAGCAGGAGTGCCCATACTTTTATCAGATAAAATAGACTTTCAGTCAAAACAGGTCACAAGAGACAAAGGAGGTCACTATACAGTGATAAAGGAGTCAATTCATTGAGAGGCTGTAACAATTCTAAATATACATTCACGCAAAATTGGAGCATCTAAATATTTAAAGCCGATATTAACAGAACTGAAGAGAGAAATAGACAATACAATAATAGTAGGAGAATTCAATAACACACTTTCAACCATGGATAGCTCATCCAGACAGGAAATCAATAAGGAAAAATGGATCGGAATAATGCTATACACCAAATAGACCTAACAGACATAATCAGGACATTCCATTCAACAGCACCAGGGTACACATTCTTCTCAAAAACATGAAACATTCTCCAGGATAGATCATATAATGAGGCACAAAGCAAATGTTAACAAATTTTTAAAGACTGATACCATGAATATATATTCTGACCACAATGTTATAAAACTAAAAATCAGTTGTAAGAAGACTACTGGAAACTGCACAAATATGTGGAAATTAGACAACATTCTCCTGAGCAAACAGTAGGTCAAAGAAGAATCAAAAAGAAAGTCCAAAATATTCTGATACAAACAAAAATGGAAACACAACATACCAAAACTTATGAGATGCAGCAAACACAGTCTTAAAAGATAAGTTTATAGAGGTGAATGTGTACATTAAAAGAAAGATCTCGGAGAGGGAGCTTCAAGATGGCGGAAGAGTAAGACGCAGAGATCACATTCCTCCTCACAGATGCATCAGAAATACGTTTACATGTGGAACAACTCCTACAGAACACCTACTGAACGCTGGCAGAAGACCTCAGACCTCCCAAAAGGCAAGAAACTCTCCACATACCTGGGTAGGACAAAAGAACAAAGAATAAACAGAGACAAAAGAATAGGGAGAGGACCCGCACCAGTGGCAGGAAGCTGTGAAGGAGGAAAAGTTTCTACACACTAGGAAGCCCCTTCGCAAATGGAGACTGCTGGTGGCGGAGGGGGGAAGCTTCGGAGCCACGGAGGAGAGCGCAGCAACAGGGTTGCAGAGGGCAAAGCAGAGAGATTCCCGCACAGACGATCGGTGCCGACCAGCACTCACCAGCCCGAGAGGCTTGTCTGCTCACCCGCCAGGGCGGGCGGGGCTGGGAGCTGAGGCTCGGGCTTCGGTCGGAGCGCAGGGAGAGGACTGGGGTTGGCGGCGTGAACACAGCCTGAAGGGGGTTAGTGCGCCACGGCTAGCCGGGAGCGAGTCCGGGAAAAGGTCTGGAGCTGCCAAAGAGGCAAGAGACTTTTTCTTCCCTCTTTGTTTCCTGGTGCGCGAGGAAAGGGGATTCAGAGCACTGCTTAAAGGAGCTCCAGAGACGGGGGCGAGCCACGGCTATCAGCGCGGACCCCAGAGACAGGCATGAGACGCTAAGACTTCTGCTGCCGCCAGCAAGAAGCCTGTGTGCGAGCACAGGTCACTCTCCACACCTCCCCGCCCGGGAGCCTGTGCAGCC
>NW_020173654.1:2071572-2090458 GCF_003031525.2 Neophocaena asiaeorientalis asiaeorientalis
AGAAGCCTGTGTGCGAGCACAGGTCACTCTCCACACCTCCCCGCCCGGGAGCCTGTGCAGCCCGCCACTACCAGGTTCCGGGATCCAGGGACAACTTCCGTAGGAGAACGGCGCGCGCTTCAGGCTGGTGCAATGTCAAGCTGGCCTCTGCCGCTGCACGCTGTGCCCCTCCCTCCCCTCGGGCTGAGTGAGCCAGAGCCCCTCAAATAGCTGCTTCTTTAACCCTGTCCTGTCTGAGCGAAGAACACACGCCCTCAGGCAACCAACATGCAGAGGCGGGGCCAAATCCAAAACTGAGCCCCGGGAGCTCTGTGAACAAAGAAGAGAAAGGGAAATCCCTCCCAGCAGCCTCAGGAGCAGCGGATTAAATCACCACAATCAACCTAATGTACCCAGCTTCACTCAACGACCAGCAAGCTACAGCGCTGGACACCCTATACCAAACAACTAGCAAGACAGGAACACATCCCCACCCATTAGCAGAGAGGCTGCCTAAAATCATAATAAGACCAAAGACACCCCAAAACACACCACCAGACGTGGACCTGCACACCAGGAAGACAAGATCTAGCCTCACCCACCAGAACACAGGCACTAGTCCCCTCCACCAGGAAGCCTACACAACCCACTGAAACAACCTGAGCCACTGGGGACAGACACCAAAAACAACGAGAAATGCGAACCTGCAGCCTGTGAAAGGGAGACCCCAAACACAGTAAGTTAAGCAAAATGAGAAGACAGAAAAATACACAGCAGATGAAGGAGCAAGGTAAAAACCCACCAGATCTAATAAATGAAGAGGAAATAGGCAGTCTACCTGAAAAATAATTCAGAGTAATAATAGTAAAGATGATCCAAAATCTTGGAAATAGAACAGACAAAATCCAAAAAACGTTTAACAAGGACCTAGAAGAACTAAAGAGCAAACAAACACTGATGAACAACACAATAAATGAAATTTAAAATTCTCTAGAAGGGATCAATAGCAGAATAACTGAGGCAGAAGAATGGATAAGTGACCTGGAAGATAAAATAGAGGAAATAACTACTGCAGAGCACAATAAAGAAAAAAGAATGAAAAGAATTGAGGACAGTCTCAGAGACCTCTGGGACAACATTAAACGCAGCAACATTCGAATTATAGGGGTCCCAGAAGAAGAAGAGAAAAAGAAAGGGACTGAGAAAATATTTGAAGAGAATATTCAAATATTTGAAGAGAATGGGAAAGGAAATAGTTAAGCAAGTCCAGGAAGCACAGAGAGTCCCATACAGCATAAATCCAAGTAGAAACACACCAAGACACATATTAATCAAACTACCAAAAATTAAATACAAAGAAAACATATTAAAAGCAGCAAGGAAATAATAACACACAAGGGAATCCCCATAAGATTAACATCTGATCTTTCAGCAGAAACTCAGCAAGCCAGAAGGGAGTGGCAGGACATATTTAAAGTGATGAAGGAGAAAAACCTACAACCAAGATTACTCTACCCAGCAAGGATCTCATTCAGATTTGATGGAGAAATTAAAACCTTTACAGACAAGCATAAGCTGAGAGAGTTCAGCACCACGAAACCAGCTTTACAACAAATGCTAAAGGAACTTCTCTAGACAAGAAACACAAGTATACACCTGAAAGAACTAGAAAGAAAAGGAAAAAGCTAAGCCCTAAATTAGCATAAGAAAATAATAAGGATTAGAGTATAAATAACTAAAATAGAAACTAGAAGACAATAGTATAGATCAGTGGAACTAAGAGTTGAGTTTTTTAAAAGATAAAAAAAATATGTAAACCTTTAGCTAGGCTAACCAAGAAAAAGAGAGAGAGCTCAAATAAATAAAATTATAAATGAAAGAGGAGACATTACAACTGATAGCACAGAGATACAAAGAATCACAAGAGATTACTATGAACAATTATATACCAACAAATTGGATAACCTAAAAGAAGTGGATGAATTTCTAGAAGCATACAACCCACAAATCCTTTACAAAATCTTATAAAAAAAACTTAAGAGGAAAGAACACTTCAAGCTCATTTTACGAGGCCAGCATTATCCTGATATCAAAGCATGATAAGGACACTACAAGAAAAGAAAACTGCAGGTTAATACGCCTGATGAATATAAATGCAGAAATTCTTCAAAAAATACTAGCGAACCAAATCCAGTGCAATATCTGGGACATATTTCTACTTGAAAAAAGTATCTGTTGTTCATTCTGATATTCAGATTTAACTGGGAATCCTATATTTTGTCTGGCAACCATAGCTGGGAACTGCCTGAGGAACTATGTATAACGTATCTCAGATAATCAGCCCAAAGATGTTACAGAGAAGAATATTTAGCACATGGCTCCCATCTCCATCCGTTAAAGTTTGTAGGGGTGGATTGGGGAAGCAAACAGGAGCAGAAAGCAAAAGATAAGCAATGCTGCTGAAGCCAGGAGCCCTCAAGCTACAGGTGCACACTGCTGGTTGCTGTAGCAACAGCTGCAGCAAAAATGTGGGCCAATATGTTAGCCTATAAAAGATCTCTAACACGCCCTACATTAAAATTGCAATGAGAAATTTTCACATTTGGGGGGAGAAATATGCCCTAAAACTTGGTGCCACCATTGTCACCTCTTTCCATTCTAGTGACAGATGGAAAAAAACTTATTTTCTTTTTTATTGAAACCAGCATGTAGGAAACAGAATCATGAAACGACAGTAATACGGACACGGCATTTCATCATGCTTTTAACCTCAGAAAAAGGTGAGCCAGGCTGTTCAACAAGGGCACACCGGGAAAAGCCACATAATTTCTGACAGTTTTTCTGAACAACTAACAAGACCCCCATTAGCCACTGTTGGGAGATGGATGTCACATTGTACTGGATTTCATTGTGAAGCAATGTGACAAGCAAACGAGATTCTATCTGGACCACCGTAGAGGTAAATAAGAGCAGCCTGGATACTCTGCCTCTTCCAGTGTAGATCAGGCCATTCAAGGAAAGAGCTTCTAACCACTAAAGAAGAATTCCAAAGGGAAGATGCCCCCTGAGCAAACCCTGAAGAGCAAATCCCACGGGAGTGAGCAGAGGGGAGCTTCTGCCTATAGGAGGAGCTGAAAGGTTTCCAAGGATGAATCTTCTCCAAACCAATGGAGACTTTCTCAGCACTAATGAAAAGTTCCAACGCACTGTTTCTTGATGGCTGAAAACTGAGTTTGAGATCCTCTTGTTTTGACTTTTGCCAAGACCTTGTGATTTTTCCTATTTCCACTCAATTTCAAATTGTTAAAAACTCTCAGAAGAAAATAGCACAAGATTTCATATTTTAAATTTGTGAACCATCTGTATCTACTGACCTTTAAAATAATCCAGTATAAATCTCAGTTGAATTATTTGAAGAATTTTTAAGTTGCAACATTTGCTTATTATAAGTACTTATGATCACCTAACCTGGGGGCTGTGGGGAGGGAAGGAAGAGCATATCCAGTATTCCTACAGACTAGATACATTTGCAACATTTGGCATTATATGCCCTCTCTTTTTATAATGTATCACAATAATGAATGATTTTGTAAATGATGACAGCAGGATGAATTTCAAAATGTTCTTCTAACCCCCTATACATTGGTATTCAAAACAGGTTGGTAGAAAAATCATTCCCACAGAAGTGACATTCTCCCCATGGTGAAATTATATACAACATTATCATCCTGGCTGCCTTCAGTCTTTTATTTCCAAGATTTTTTTCACCTTTGAGTTCGTTTGTTCCTCTTTTCTCCAGTCAATAGGTTGTTTAGCCCATTTTGTGGCCTCTGTTGGGTGTGCTCTTCACCTGAGTGGGTCTGTTTACACAGGTAGGTGCCTGTAAAGCACCAGGAAGGGTCTCCTTTTTTGAACTCTGCTATCAAAGTCAATAGGCCCCTGAGTTTACTCTGTATAGTTTACCATCTACATTGTTAGAAAACTTCCATGTAGAACTAAGCCCATTATCATATCACTTATGTGAGGAAGTTAGAAAGGTACAGAGTATTGAGGATCCAGATAAGAGGGGAAAAGTTTTCCACATAATGAAGGAATGACCTGTTTAATGAACACTGTGTGCTAAACTTCCTTCCTCCAGATTGTCTGAAACTAGAAACCAACAGTCAGCACTATGCTACCACTGTTTCCTCATCCTAGAGAAATCACATGGAGTAGGCACTGAAATAAACTAAGGATTCGTTCCAATTTGAGGGGGGTTTCTAATTATTCTAAATTTTAGGTGTTTGTTGGACCAGAGGTCAGGGAGAAAGGCATGCCAGATGTCAGACTTTTTCTATTTTTGTCTGCTTGGAGCCCCAAAGGGAAAACAGGAAATAAGACCAGTCCCATTCATGATTTTTATTTATTGAAAAGTAAAGGTTATACTTTCGTGGTCTGCTGCCACACACATTGCCTCCTATCACTCCTAATCACCTAAAATCACAGAAACATCATGGAGCAACTCCTTTAATCTTATAGGTGAGGAAACAGGAACTTCCCTACAGTTATACGTTACTGGTGAAGCTAGGTCTAGTACGTGAATCCTGAACCTAAAGTCGACCCCAAGCCCCTTTAATTTCCTTCCACCTCCAGCCAGGATTTCTTTCTGTTCCATCATAACCATGTCACGTGCCACCTATGCTCCACCACCAATGGCAGAAAGGCTGGAATTCAACAGAAACCCTTTCTGCCCTTTCAAGATCTAATGGACCATTCAAGTACTCTAAGAATTTTTAGGTTTTCAAAATAAAGACATCTTTTGATCTTCCGAATAAGTGTGTTTTTCACAAATCAAACCCTAACTGTGGATCGACTGAGTTCAATGCACATTATGCTTCTGGACTGTTCCCAAAGGTAAGTTATTTTTACATTGCTCTTCACCGGTTGCTTACAATATATATTCTATTCACATTTTTGAAGTCACATATTCATTTTTAAAAAAGTAATGTTTTTTTTTCAGTCTCACAATTTGACTTTCATGTGCTCATTTTTCTGTGTGGTAGAAAACAGACTTAGCCAGTTCTGGCTAAATTCAGCCATCTCTTGTTAAACATAGTTCAGAAATTTTCCTGCCCAGTCTTTCGCCCTGATATAGTATATATTTTTATGATCACTACTTAGGGGCTTAACCCAAAATTGGAGGAGATATTTGGCCATCAAGCAGTTGGGATCACCCTAACAGTTTTCACTCTTCTATCCTGGCCTCCATTGAGATGCCACTATACCTCTGTGGTGTCAGTCATTCAGCCCATTCACTTCTGGCTGTCGTCTTCTGTTACCATCATTTTATATAATAAGCCCCTTTCAATGCCACAACTCTCTCTCCATCATCTAACACACACACCTTTTGCAAAAGTACGGGGAAAAGCTCCATGACACTCTGGGACCACAGGAAACTTGCTGCCTATTCAGCCTCACTCTACCTAGACAAGCCTGTCTGTCATTTCTCCTCTACTGTCACTGTACCTCAACAGGGTAGGAAATAACTCTGGGACCTTATCACTTTCATGGTTTCTGCCTGGGAAACAAGACCCAAGTCTCCTCTACCCTAGAAGCCCCATGCCCAGCTGGGTTCTATCCCTTTCCCCACCAAGGTTTCAGCCCTGCAAAAATAGAGCACAGGGCCTCAATTCAGAGACAACAACCTTGTCCCTCTCTGAGTTTTCTCTGGTTTGCTCTGCCCAGAGTTTTACCTCCAGGCTATTATAATACTCTTTCAGTCTTATCGCTGTTGCAAGGACCTTGCCCTTGGAAGCTCAAATCTTCTTCCTCTCTATAGTTCTTCTGTGGTTTCCCTTCCCTGTAGTAGGTATAATAGAAGAAAAAGTCTAAGAAGTAAACAAACAAAAAAAACAACAGAGTAAACAAAGGTATTTCTGTGGCAAAGCAACAAATCGGCTATTTCTTTTCAACCTCATCCCACCTCATGAGAAACCTAAAGGAGTTGAGAAGGATTTTATCAGATCATTTTCCTATTATTTCAAGTTTCAACTATGTCCCAAATTCTTAAGTTATTTTTCCAGATAAGGAGATCCACAACTTGGTCTGGATAATATAAACCAATTACAATTGTTATGATTGTCAATATGTAAAAGTGTGGTGTGCGCGCGCGCGCGCGCGTGTGTATCTTACTGCTAATCCAAGTTAGTCATGACAATTTAATCAGTGGAAAATGACTGTTACAAAGGAAATATAGGAAAATTTATGATGATTAACAACTTGAATTATTTTTGTGCCCAATCTTGATGACCTCCTTGGAATTCAGCTCTGGAAACTCCTTCTTCACATACCCATCTTCTCTCCTTTACCTGATCCACACTCCTCTCTCCAGCTTTCATATCTAAGGTCAGGGTCTGATTCTGCCTCATGACTGTGGGTTAGCTGGTTCTGAATGGGAAAATTCCCTTTCTACCTACCAGTTTGTCATTGCTCAGTGCCCAAGTCAAACTGGCTGGCATAGATTCATAAACAAAGACATGGGGAGACAGAAGTAGGAGACAGGAAATGGACTGGATGAGAAGGATTCAAAATAAGGCTACATGTGGTAATATATAATGTTGAATACACTGAGTGAGGTCAAATTATGGATGGCTTTGAAAACCATGTTTTGTTGTTTTGAGACATGATAGAGCAGGAAATGGGACCCATGGTAGGTTTACAGAAGAGAAGTGCAATGATCAAAATGATGTTTTAGGATAATCTGTTGAAAGATGAAGTGGAAAGAAAATTGTCTGGAGCCCAAGACTTAACTTTCCAGCTGAGTTTACCTGCTGGTGCTATTTCCCATTTGTCAAAATACTGCTTTGTGAATTGAAGCCGTGCTGCAGCACATTTTTTTTGCTAGAAACTTGAACAAAAATTTCTCAATTCACCCATTATGGAGAACAATTTATAACAGAAAGATAGAAAATAATGTTAACAATCTTTCTTCACAGGAAAGACAAATCTGACATAAAAATAATCATTTTTTGCCAATGTTTATCCCTTATAAATAGGATGGTTATCCTCCTAGAAAAATAAGATATCATTTTTATTTCATCTTCACTCTGTCAATTTACAAACACATTTATAGCTTCACCCATCCTAGCACTATGCTTCCTGTTATAACAAGGAAGCTGTTTCTTCTTCTAAAGATCAATCCCTCCACCAGTGTCCTGGGAGAGCCTGTTGACCTGAGAGATACGGCTGCAATGTTGAGAGTCCATTTGAAGTCATTGTCAAAAGTAGATTGGGGAACCAACAAGCCTGTTGTATGACATTCTCCCAGAGAGCTGTACTGTTCAGATATAGATGCAGAAGACATGGGTACAAGGTTCATCTTTGGTTGGGTTTTGCCAGACAGTTGAAACAAAATGTTAGATGCGGAGGGAAATTTAATGTATGGAATGTGGCAGAGAGAAAAAAGACAAGGGCTTACGGATTAAAGAGGAAATGCAAAGACTGGTGGATTGGAAAAAAAAATAGACAATCCATGGACTGAAGATGCAGATGAGGTCAAAGAATGATCAGAGGTAGCGAATAACTTCACTAGGGAAAGAAGAGATTGTGAGACAGAGTAGTACATTTACATTGATGAGCCTATAGGTCAAGTTCTTTATTCTCCTATTCATGGGAGCCAGTGGCTCTGGTACAAAGGAAGAGATGGTGAATGGAGATGAAGAGGGCCCTAAACCGAGAAGCCACACTCTTAGCTGCTCCTTCCATGTGTCTACTAAAGCCAGGCAGGATGACGGCAAAGACTGAGATGGAAAGAAAGCCTGTGATACAGGTGCCGACGTTTTAAATGAAGAAGGGAAAGCTAACTAGAAGCACTATTTAAATATCCCAAAGCCTGTCTTTGGACCTACTCACGTCCAAGCAATAAATTAAACGAGGAGACTATTTTAATCTTTAGTAAATGCCAAGTCTTCACACTTCCATAAGCTCTACACTATTTAGTCTAGGTATTTCCATACTCCAAAAAAAAACCCCACAAAAAAACAAAAAGAACTACCAAGGTGGAAATATAGAAACTTCTGTTTTTAAGAAGAGCTGGATCAACTAAATGGCTCACACTCTAAATAAGACTGTCCTTTTAGAATTCCTCTAGAACAATCATTCTGTATTATTATCAGTCACTTTAATGCCCTCACATCCAAAAGTGCTAGATATATTGTTTTCCTTAGAAGGGACTTTCTGCCTAAAAACCTAACTATTGAAGAGGAAAATGACTCAAGGAATATCCAAAAATCCTTAGTAAAACAGTACTGATATAGGCCAGGGATGGAATTAATGCAAACCCTGACTTAGTATCAATACTAATCATTGAATAGGAGAGGAGGAAAGAGAGGAAAACAAAAGTTTCATCAAATACGAATGGGTTTCGTGATTAATTAAATGAAACGATGCTGATCCTACTGCTAAGAATATTGGGTATGTCCTCTCTAAATCCAATTCTAATCTAATACATTCTCCCCAATATATTTAAGATTATCATGGAGCCTGTATGACTCATATATCTTATGGCTGAACTAGAGAAAGACAGTATTTTTAATTTGGGATAACTCAAGTGGTCAGAAGTAGAGGAGAGGAGAGATTCCTTTGGAAATAGCCATTCCTAAGTATTTTTATCTGACCAAACAAAAACTGATACATTTAGGCCAAATAACACAAAATATAAATGAACAGAAGGACTACAATCCTGGTCCCTAAATAGCACAACTGTTGGCTTTTGCCATAACTGATAAAATGTGTGGTCCAAACCTAAACAGTATCATGTTTCCTATTCATCAGATATTGACAAGTATTCCCTGGTCTTTCTTTAAACAAAGGTTCCTTAATATTTTCTAAGTGTATAATTTACTTTCTGAAATTGTAATGGCCTTCTAGCTTGGTATAAATTTTACAGGCTTCCCGAATTATAGAGACTTGAGAAAATGAGCAATAGTTACTTGAACAAATCTGACTGAATATTGCAAAATGGTTTCAGGCTTTGCTGGACCAAAAGTTCCTAGAATTACTATGGCTTGAAATAGGAGATCAAAATATCAAAGCAAATGAAAGACTTCCAGTACACTGCTGTTGAGAACATAAATGACTGACCAGTTTGCAAAACTGTTGAAAGTTTCTTTAAAAAGAAATCTCCCATGTGGTCCAGGCATTTTATTCCTAAATATTTACCCAAGAGCAATAAAAACATATATTCATACAAAAACTTCTACACAAGTGTTCATAGAAGTTCCATTTGCAATAGCCAAAACTAGAAACAATCCAAATGTCCATCAACAGGTAAATAGATTAAAAAATTATGATATATGTCCTTACAATGGAATACTACTTAGCCATAAAAAGGGATGAGCTATTGAAACACTCTACCACATGGATGTCTCTCAAAATAATAAATCTGAGTGAAAGAAGTCAGATTTTAAAAGAGCACATATTGTTTGCTTCTGTGTATATGAACGTCTAGGAAAGGCAAACTAATGTAGGGGCATAAAAGAGAAGGAAAAAAGTGAGAGGGAGGGATTACCAAGGGGTCAAGGAAACTGTTGCCAGTGATGGATATGTTCATTAACTTGAATGTGAGTGAGGATTGTATGGGCATTTTTATATCAAACGTTACATTATATACTTTAAATATATGTGCTTTTATATGCCGATTACACTTCACTAAAGTTGTTTAAAAATAGAGATTTTGCGAAAAGTAGGCATACTATTAAAAATGTTGCTACTTCTTATTAAAAGAAGAGGGTTTTAAAAAAAAGAAGGTAATAAAAATAACACTTGTATCATAGAAACTTCATTTGGCTATTAAGCCCCAGAGCTCTATTTTCTGTACAATGACTTAAGCATGCATTAATTATACTGGGAGAAAAATTTTACTTTACAGCCTAACACTTCTCAATATTAATGGTTTAAATCACCAAAGGTGTCAGTAATTAAGAGACTTGATTTCAAGGTGCTTCTTTTTATCTAACACTCATTTTAAATAATTTGAGATAATGTAAAAAGTGTTAAATTAGAAAGAATTAAAAATTGGACTTACATTATTGAAACCAAAAAGGATCATGTGGGGCTCCTGGGCATGGAAGCCTTTCAGACAATTGCTAATCAGGGAAGGGAGGGGACACAGAGTCAAGGGAGGAGCAGCCAAGAAACAACGGTGCAGCCTTGGGGCAGGGTCCTGGTTCTGCCTCAAGGGATACACATAACAATATCTTTGAGCTCTTTACAGAACTAAAATCCCCAACAAGTGGAAGATGTTAGCATTCTTCATTCTGGAGAAGACCACCTGAGGCCAGATTAAAGGAACTAGAGAAGCTCATCAAGAGACTACCTGAGACCAGATTAAAGGAGTACAGGCCCTGCACACACCCTAATCCTTATCAGCAACCTTGCCCTTGAACCATTGCTATAAAACTCAACACCAAATCCTCCTAGGTTGGGACACACAGCTTTGAGGCGTATGAGCCTGCTGTGTCCCCCTTTGCCTGACAAAGCAATAAAGCTCTTCTTTTCTACTTCACCCAAAATTCTGTCTGCGAGATTCGATTCAGCACCAGGGTACAGAGGCCAAGCTTTTGGCATCACTATTAAGCTAAATATACCAAATTTGAACCTGAACCTCCTCTAATCTTATTAATCCATCTTTTCACATCATCCCATCACCACCTAAACTTTCTCTCCCATCCTTCTGCTCCTGCCTGTTTCATACCCTTTTCATTTCTGTTCTTTCATCCAGCCTCCTTCATTTTCCTCTGTATTGTTCCTTCTTTTTTCATTTCTCTTTGTCTCTTTATATTTTAAACATTGTCGATCCCTTCATGTATTCTTTCTACTGAAAAAAAAATTAAATTCAATGTGAAGGTTCTTTTTCTTTCAGAAAGAGAAATATTAATGGTTTCATTAACTTTTCAAACTAAAAAAGAGCACACAACTCTAAACCCAGCAACCATAAAATATATATTTCAACAGGGATAGAAGAAAAAAGAAACAGACAGACCAAAAGGCCTATAAGAGGAGAAATTTTTTAAGAAAAGAAGGTGGGAAGGAAGGCAAGAAGAAGGAAGGAAGGCAAGGAAGAGACCATCGAGAAAAGTCAGTGGGTTTAGTTATTAATATCAGAGCCTAATATCTGAGATTCAGCTTGCAGTTCATCTGTGACACTTTATGAATTAATTTCCCTCTCCGATTTAGAACATCCCTTTTTAATGGTTGTGACAAGGTCCTCTAGAAGTTACTAGGTAGCCCTACCTTTGTTCTTTGAAAGATAATAGTCATCTCATTTCACAGCATGACAAAGCAAGGCTGGTATCAGTGTCGATTTATTCTCCTGAGTCATTTTTGCAATTATCCAGATTGTGCTTTTTTTTGTTGTTTTGCTTGTTATTGAAGGGCCGGGCATTTATTTCATCCCAGTGTATGTATTTTTAAAAGCCTTTACTCACACACAAAAACATGAATCACTCTATCGTTCTATGTATACTTGTTGATAAAATTCAGAAGCTCTTTTGCCAAATGGGAAGAAACACTTGGAATTAAAAGGAAACCACAAGCCTTGGGCCAGAAAACACTCTCAATCTCCATGTTGTATGTAATGAAAATAAGCCAAAAGCTAATGTTGATCTCATAGGTAAAAATGCCTTCAGGCCCTGAAATCCAAGGTCTTAACTGTTACAACAGTCATGACAGTACACTAGGGAATGAGCAGGAAAATGCAAATGGGATGAAGTAATAATGCAATTCATTTCCTCCTTAACTCATGGGGTTCCTGAACTTTGTGGAAATGTCCTTGACAATTCTGTCATTATCATAAACCAAGTGCTAAAAGGGAGCATGAGGCTTAAGGAAAATCCTGCATTGAATAAAATTTTCTTATCAGGAATTAATGCCCTAAAACCCAGAAATATGAGAATTTTGTTAGCAATTCACACTATCTATGCAATCAGACATAAAGTAGCTGCCAGTACCACTATCAGCAGGTGATACTTACAGATAGTTCTCAGGTGGGCATTAAACCCATGGATTACAGGATCATCAGATTTTACTGAAATTAAGTCACCTCTGCAGAGTTGAAATGATAGCTATTACTAGAACAGCTAAAAAGAGAAAGTTTATTATGTTTTGAAGGGCAGAGAATAGACTAGCTAAAGAACCAGGCATCTAAGAATGAACTTAAAATAATAATGTTGATACCCACCAGCTCAGCAGCCTACCCATGGTCTTAGAAACAGACACAAAATTATACTTATATTGCTTTGAGTTATCCAGGAATAACTAAATCCTTAATCTATAGGATATTGATCATGGAGGCATTATAGATTTTTGCATTTTCCATTTAATCACCATAATATGAACTCGGCATCTTTTAAAAGGTCTTTCATAAATTTTTTAAGTCAAATGTAATTGGTATTTCTGGCTTACCATGAAACTGTGGATGTTATATTGCAAGTTAAAGCATTTATAAGAGAAATTAATGAGGGATCTTCTAGTAATATTGAGTTTTGCTAGTTCTGACCTTAAAAGCCAGAAGTAACCCTAAAGATGCCACCAAAATTGCAGTCCAGAAAATACAGTCTTACACTTCATCAAATGAATATATTTTCAGCAGTACTAAGAAAATAGTCTTGATAAATTGCAATGCCATGAGAGCTTTACTTTCTAGTGGTCAATTTTTTTTTTTTTTTTTTTTTTTTTTTTTTTTTTGGTTGTGTTGGGTCTTCATTGCTGCCTGTGGGCTTCCTCTAGTTGCGGCGAGCAGGGGCTATTCTTCATTGTGGTTCACGGGCTTCTCATTGCGGTGGCTTCTCTTGTTGCAGAGCACAGGCTCTAGGCGTGCAGGCTCCAGTAGTTGTGGCACATGGGCTCTATAGTGCAGGCTCAGTAGTTGTGGTGCATGGGCTTAGCTGCTCTGCAGCATGTGGGATCTTCCCGGACCAACCTGTGTCCCCTGCATTGGCAGGAAGATTCTTAACCACTGTGCCACCAGGGAAGTCTTCTATAGTGGTCAATTTTTATTGAACATTGAATCCAGTTAATGAACATTGAATATGTCAACACTGAAGTGTGATTTTTCCTATACTTTGTGTCTCGGCATGTTTCTCCTCAGGTTTATCCTGCCTGGGACTCTCTGAGCTTCCCGAACTTGGGTGGCTATTTCCTTTCCCATTTTAGGAAAGTTTTTGACTATAATCTCTTCAAATATTTTCTCAGGTCCTTTCTCTCTCTCTTCTCCTTCTGGGACCCCCATAATGTGAATGTTGTTGTGTTTAATGTTGTCCCAGAGGTATCTTAGGCTGTCTTCATTTCTTTTCATTCTTTTTTCTTTATTCTGTTCCGCAGCAGTGAATTCCACCATTCTGTCTTCCAGGTCACTTATCCGTTCTTCCGCCTCAGTTATTCCACTACTGATTCCTTCTAGTGTATTTTTCATCTCAGTTATTGTATTGTTCATCTCTGTTCATCTGTTCTTTACTTCTTCTAGGCATTTGTTCTTTAATTTTTCTAGGTCTTTGTTAAACATTTCTTGCATCTTCTCTGAATTCTTTTTCTGGATGGTTGCCTGGGTTTTATCTTGTTCCTTCATCTGGTACAAAGTCCTCTGCCTTTTCATTTTGTCTATCTTTCTATGAATGTGGTTTTCCTTCCACAGGCTGCAGAACTGTAGTTCTTCTTGCTTCTGTTGTCTGCCTTCGCAAACTCAACATTTCTCACCTCTAAGAACAGAAGCCAGGAAAGAGCTTAAATTTAAAGACTCTCTTGCTGTCTTCTGCCTGAAATGACATGCATTTTCTCATCTTCAGCACTTGTTTTCAGGGAGGCACTTCCTCTGTGCATCAAGGCCACAGGGTCCCATCACACTCTCTTTTATTGTTCACTAGGTCACCTCCCCTGACAGTGGCAGGTTATCTCTCCTAAAAGCCTCATCACTTCATTTGTTTTTTAAATTAACCAAAATCCCCTTATCTGCTTTTTATTTCTTTGTTTGTTGAAACTCCCATAATTTCCTTTGGACAGAGTGAGGACTAAGAGGATCTAGGTTTGCTCAAAGAGCTGACTTACTTGTTCCTACAAATCTGTATAACTAAGAACATGTGGTTAAAACAGAAGGCATTTGTATCCTCTCCTTCGATCACATAAAGAGCACAGCCATGTCATCTTGTCCTAATCATCTGTCAAAAATTACCACAGTGATTATGAATTTCACTTCCATTACTGCTGAGAGATGTTATGGGAATTGATGGACACAAAAGAGTAACTCCTTAAAGGGAAATACTGTATAGTAAGTCCCCTACATATGAACTTTCAAGGTGCGAACTTTCAAAAATGCAAATGTGTCCAGAGAAAGGACAAAGAGAGACAAGAGGAAGAAGAAGTAAGTGAAAAACTGAAGAGATTCATGATGCAGGAAATGACAAGGGGATTTTCTTTATTTGAGGAGGTACTGTTAGTCTTTGAGGCACAGGACCTGAACGTATAACAGTACACGAAGGTTGCAGTGGCCATTCAGAATGCAATCCAGTGCTACCATGTCACCTGTGATGAGAAAAAAAGAGCTACTAACCAAACATCACTGGATCATTCTTTCAAGAGGGTAGAAAGAATTGAATCGAGCAAGGAACCAGAACCTGTGCCATCAATATCAGGCATGAGTGAAACTGCAGCTTGTCCTCCATCTCCTATCGCTGACAATCCTTCAGCTCTACCATCTCCCTCCTCCTCTCCCTCCCCCTGTCGGTAACTCTTCTTGCCTGTTCACTTGATGCCAGCGCCTGTATGCCAGCTGCTGTGCTGTACTACTGTACTTTTCAAGGTACTGTACTGTAAGATTAAAAATGTTTTCTTTTTTGTGTTTGTTTTTTATGTATTATTTGTGTGAAAAGTATTATAAACCTATTACAGTAGAGCAATTTAGTCAATTTTGTTAGCTGGGTACCTGGGCTAACTTTGTTGGATTTATGAACAAATTGGACTTATGAACACATTCTCAGAATGGAACTCATTCGTATGTAGGGGGCTTGCTGTAATATATTTACTAATGTATATATATTACATATAAGTGTCTGTGTAATATATGTATTGTATATGCATATATCCCTTTTTTTTAAATTTGAGAACCTATTGCTCTTAAACTCAAAACTATGAAGTACCCACTTATGTATATGGGTAGAAATCACCAATTCTTATAAAAATGTGCAGTCTAGTTAAAAGTTGTTTTTTTTTATTTATTTGTTTTTGGCTGCATTGGATCTTCATTGCCGTGTGTGGGCTTTCTCTGGTTGCATTGAGTAGGGGGCTACTCTTCATTGCAGTGCACAGGTGTCTCATTGAGGTGGCTTCTCTTTGTTGTGGAGCATGGGCTCTAGGCTCGCGGGCTTCAGTAGTTGTGGCTCGCAGGCTCTAGAGCACAGGCACAGTAGTTGTGGCACATGGGCTTAGCTGCTCCATGGCATGTGGGATCTTCCCGGACCAGGGTCCCAACCTGTGTCCCCTGCATTGGCAATTGGATTCTTAACCACTGTGCCACCAGGGAAGTCCCTAGTTAAAAGTATTTTTATATGGATAAGTTAACATGACTATAGAGCAGAAAGTAAACACTGTATTACCAGATTGTTTCCAGGTTCTGGTCAAAATCACCCCCTGAGGCCTCTGCATTTAATGAGGTCCCCTATATTCTCCTAGTTAAAGGGATCATGTAGTTTATCACTCAAAGTGGTACATTATTGAGAAAGGGGCACTTTAGTAATGACTTCAGGGAAATAAGTATCAACTGGGACAGTCCTGGGCAAATCAACCTATGGCTGCTGTTATAGATACATAGATAGATAGATCTTAACAAGTTAGGATTATTCATCTGTGACACTAAACACTCGAGTGGAAATGACACCATGGCTCTCTCTCACTAGCAAAGACACGGATACATGCTGTTAGGTTCTATGCTTGTGTCTTCAATATAAGTCCCAATTTAAATAGAAAAGAAGGGATGAATAAAAGAAGGCCAATGGGAAGAAGGAACAAAGGGAGAGAAAATAACATTTATTGATAACTCTTATGCATCAGGCACAACGTGTTGCATGACTTTTCACATTACTTGACAATCTATTTCCAACTCAAGCTTAAGGGAGAGCATATGAATAACTCACAGATTTTAATTCCTATTTGGAGCATTCATGTTTCAAATTCAGCCCGATTTGGTCAATGTATTACTTTATTCTCCACTAGCATTCTACCGCATTTATGACAGATTAATCCACACTTGTTTTTAAACCAACGTGACAAGCATTTTATGGAACTTTTCTGCTCATGAACACTTTTTTTTTCATGCCAACTTTTTATGTCTACTCCTCATAGGTAATACTTACAGATTATTTTTGACACCTATATAATATTAAATAAAAAGTAATTTAGAGGGGCTTCCCTGGTGGCGCAGTGGTTGAGAGTCCGCCTGCCGATGCAGGGGGCGCGGGTTCGTGGCCCGGTCGGGGAAGATCCCACATGCCGCGGAGCGGCTGGGCCTGTGAGTCATGGCCGCTGAGCCTGCGCGTCCGGAGCCTGTGCTCCGCAACAGGAGAGACCCACATACCGCAAAAAAAAAAAAAAAGTAATTTAGAGAGTTTTCCTATTATAAAATCATAGATAATAAATGCTTCTAGTTTAAAACATAACTAAACCAGCCGGTGATATAGCTTTTCCTTACTTCTTAATAAAGTACCTCTGAAGAAACAGAATAAACAAAACTTCAGAACAATACTGAAAACAAGAAATGAAAGTCAAGGCATTACCAAAACTTAGAAGATTTACACTAACTTCAGACTGATGAAACTGGACCAAAATTTCAAACATTGGCTCTGCACATTATACCATTAGAAAGAGTGAAATCTATTAACTGGAAAAGAGCCAAAAGTCTCCCACCACAACTACTTATGCTGCAGATCAAAAAATACCA
The DNA here is from genome assembly GCF_003031525.2 of Neophocaena asiaeorientalis asiaeorientalis. Lineage (NCBI taxonomy): Eukaryota > Metazoa > Chordata > Mammalia > Artiodactyla > Phocoenidae > Neophocaena > Neophocaena asiaeorientalis. The sequence continues at coordinate 2,088,515 of NW_020173654.1, forward strand.
GGTCTATATATCAACTAGGGAGATGGTCAGCGGGGCACAGCGAGGGTCGGGGTGGGGTGGCACCCTGCATCCTCACAGCAATAGATCCACAGTTAAATCTCCAGGTGAAGGAACCATCAGGGAGAGGCCTGGCCACAGCACATACTTACGGGAGTACGTTTTCATATACAATGTTCAGGGTGTCAGAAAGAGAAGATTCTTTCTCAGTCCAACAAAATTGAACAAAGTAAAAACCTGCTAACACTGGGCACTGGGCTAGGAACAATTCATGGGAAAGTATCACAGAGCTGTAGGTCTGAGGAGGTCGTTTAGTAACATCCTTGCAAATAATGAGATACGGGGGTCAACTGCCAAGAAACATCAGCATTGGACCTATGGGGAGAAATAGTCCCACAGGTAAGGAATAGTATAGTACATAGCGAAGACAACCCAATAAAACCAAAACAAACAAAAAAAAAAAACAAAAAGAAAACCAGAAAACTTTGGTTTTCCTTGGTAGGTTTTTAAAAAACATAATTTTTTTAACATCTTTATTGGGGTATAATTGCTTTACAATTGTGTGTTAGTTTCTGCTTTATAACAAAGTGAATCAGTTATACATATACATATGTTCCCATATCTCTTCCCTCTTCGTCTCCCTCCCTCCCACCCTCCCTATCCCATCCCTCCAGGCAGTCACAAAGCACCGAGCTGATATGCCTGTGCTATGCGGCTGAGTCGAGACGTTTCCTGTTTCTTAAGGTGGACTTGATTGCTATAAACTTCCCTCTTAGAACTGCTTTTTCTCCATCCCATAGGTTTTGGGTAATCGTGTCCCCATTGTCATTTGTTTTAGGTATTTTCTGATTTCCTCTTTGATTTCTTCAGTGACCACTTCGTTATTAAGTAGTGTATAGTTTAGTCTCCATGTGTTTGTATTTTTTATAGATCTTTTCCTGTAATTGATATCTAGTCTCACGGCATTGTGGTTGGAAAAGATACTTGATACAATTTCAATTTTCTTAAATTTACCAGGGCTTGATTTGTGACCCAAGAAGACTCTCTGTGCTTCCTGGACTTGATTAACTATTTCCTTCCCCATATTAGGGAAGTTTTCAACTATAATCTCTTCAAATATTTTCTCAGTCCCTTTCTTTTTCTCTTCTTCTTCTGGAACCCCTATGATTCGAATGTGTGTTTAATGTTGTCCCAGAGGCCTCTGAGACTGTACTCAGTTCTTTTCATTCTTTTTTCTTTATTCTGCTCTGCAGTACTTATTTCCACTATTTTATCTTCCCGGTCACTTATCCTTTCTTCTCCTTCACTTTTTCTGCTATTGATCCCATCTAGAGTATTTTAAATTTCATTTATTGTGTTGTTCATCATTGCTTGTTTCATCTTTAATTCTTCTACGTCCTTGTTAAATGTTTCTTGCATTTTCTCCATTTCCAAGACTTTGGATCATCTTTACTATCATTATTCTGAATTCTTTTTCAGGTAGACTGCCTATTTCCTCTTCATTTATTAGGTCTAGTGGGTCTTTATCTTGCTCCTTCATCTGCTGTGTGCTTTTCTGCTTCTCATTTTGCTTATCTTACTGTGTTTGGCATCCTTTTCACAGGCTGCAGGTTCGCATTTCTCGTTGTATTTGTTGTCTGTCCCCAGTGGCTAAAGTTGGTTCAGTGTGTTGTGTAGGCTTCCTGGTGGAGGGGACTAGTGCCAAAAATAAAGTAAGATAAAATAAAATCTAGTTATTAAAATTAAAAATAATTATTAAGAAAAACAAATTATTTTAAAGAAAAAAGAAACGGACGGATAGAACCCTAGGACAAATGGTGGAAACAAAGCTATACAGACAAAATCTCACACAGAAGCATACACACTCACAAAAAGAGGAAAAGTGGAAAAAATCATAAATCTTGTTCTCAAAGTCCACCTCCTCAGTTTGGGATGATTCGTTGTCTA
>NW_020173654.1:2090575-2131161 GCF_003031525.2 Neophocaena asiaeorientalis asiaeorientalis
GTGGAGAGTGACCTGTGCTCGCACACAGGCTTCTTGGTGGCAGCAGCAGAAGCCTTAGCGTCTCATGCCCGTCTCTGGGGTCTGCGCTGATAGCCGCGGCTCACGCCCATCTCCGGAGCTCCTTTAAGCAGCACTCTTAATCCCCTCTCCTCGCGCACCAGGAAACAAAGAGGGAAGAGAAAGTCTCTTGCCTCTTTGGCAGGTCCAGATTTTTCCCCAGACTCCCTCCCGGCTAGCCATGGTGCACTAACTGCAGGCTGTGTTCACGCCGCCAACCCCAGTCCTCTCCCTGCGATCCGACCGAAGCCCGAGCCTCAGCTCCCAGCCCCGCCCTCCCCGGCGGTGAGCAGACAAGCCTCTCGGGCTGGTCAGTGCAGGTCGGCACCGATCCTCTGTGCGGGAATCTCTCCGCTTTGCCCTCCGCACCCCTGTGGCTGTGCTCTCCTCCGCGGCTAGGAAGCTTCCCCCTCCGCCACCCACAGTCTCCGCTCGCGAAGGGGCTTCTAGTGTGTGGAAACCTTTCCTCCTTCACAGCCCCCTCCCAGAGGTGCAGGTCCCGTCCCTGTTCTTTTGTCTCTGTTTGTTCTTTTTTCTTTTGCCCTACCCAGGTACGTGGGGACTTTCTTGCCTTTTGGGAGGTCTGAGGTCTTCTGCCAGCGTTCAGTAGGTGTTCTGTAGGAGTTGTTCCATGTGTATATGTATTTCTGATGTATCTGTGGGAAGGAAGGTGATATCCATGTCCTACTCTTCTGCCATCTTCCCGATCCCCCAACATGTTTTTTTTATTTACAGGCTCAAAGGTGAAATGAAAGGGGTTTCCATTGATACCAGTTTTTATAATGTAAAACTTTTCAAAACATGAAATTTTAAATTATTATCATTCCAATCCATTCATTATCATAACATATTTCAGAATGCCTTGAGGAATCCAGAGCCCTGCCCTCTAAGAGTCTGCCTTCTAAAGAAAAAACAAGTACTTAATATCATCTACTCTGTTTGGGTCATACATGGTCATTGAACTGAGAAGAAAAACCCCTAAATATTTGTGGTTAAAGTTCCTGCCAAAATGTAGCTTTTCTAAGGAGGCCCCCAACCACAAACCTACCGTTAAGGACTAACCTCTACAGTCTAATAATAAAAATGCTAAGTGTCCCTTCAAGTGGTAAAGATTAGTACTCCAGACAAGAGATTACAGTTGAATTTAAAGCTCAAAAAAAAAAAGGACTAAAATCTAAGATTAAGGGAGAATTCTCTTTGAGTTTTAATGACTGGGCAGAGGTTCAGAATTGGAGCTCTCTTAAAGAGGCACTATTTCTTTTTGAAGTGAACATGCAGCAACATCTCTTAGTGAGCAGACGTTTTACTGGGTTAGGATTATTCTCTTGCCATAGGTATACACTGAAGAATAGAAAAGTGCATTACTTTGGTAAAAAGGAAAATTTCCAAGGGTAAACAAACATTATATAAAAATTATAACATTAAATAATATTATTCTAAAGGGTTTAATCTTTTCAGAAAGAATAGAAAAACATACACACAGTATATTTTTCAAACATCATTTTTTCACCATTTTTTCACCTAGAGATCTGGATCCAAATTCACTTTATCCAAGCAAATCTATTTATCTATTTCATTTCTATTATGGGGGGATATTTGATCATTTATTCATTCAGTAAATATTTAATGGATTACTTCTATGCAGCAGACAGCATAATGATTGTGGTTGATAGAGGAAAAGGGAAGATACTGGTATGCAAAGACACGTTCCTGGTTGTAGAGGATTTCATAGACCACTGGGGAGGACAGATAACTAGAGTAGGAAAGATCCTCTCATTGTTCCAGACAGTTGCAGAGAAGGCTTTACAGAGAGGTATCGTTTGACATGAGCCTTGACGAAAGGATTACCAGGAATTAGTATAGGCAACAGGGGAAAGAGGATTCCAAGCAAAGACATCAGCATGTGCAAAAGCTCAGATAGTGGCATATCCATGGTACTTTCTGACATAGGAAAGTTTTATGGTATGGTTTCAGCATTTTGAAAGTTGGCACAGGAAGGTGGAAATATAACCATAAAGTTATATATCTATATAGTTATATGGAGATATATACCATAAATTTAGATGGGGGGCAGACCTTAAAGGGTATTGAACACAGTTTAAGAAGTTTAGATGTGTACTTATTGGCAAAGAGAGAATATTTGCAAAAGACATCAGATAAGGAACTGTTATCCAAAATATACGAAGAATTTTTTAAATGCAATGGTTAGAAAAAATTTTTAAAAACCACCTGACTAAAAAATGGGCAAAAGACTGTAACAGACACTTCACCAAAGGAGATATATGGATGTCAAGAAAACATGTGAAAATATGTTTAACAATATATATCATTAGGAAAAATTGAAATTAAGGCAATAATGAGATACTATTACATAACTATTAGAATGACCAAAATCCAGAAAACTGACAACATCAAATGCTGACAAGAATGTGGAGCAACAGGAACTCTCATTCATTGCTGGTGGGAATGCAAAATGGTACAGCCAATTTGGAAAACAGTTTTGTGGTTTCTTACAAAACTAACCATACTTTTACTATATGATCCAACAATCACGCTCCTTAGTATTTACCGAAAGTAATTGAAAACATATGTCCACACAAAAACCTGCACACCAATATTCATAATACATTTATTCATAATAGCCAAAACTTGGAAGCAATCCAGATGTCCTTCAGTAGGAGAAAGGAAACTGTGTGGTCCATCCAGACAGTGGAATATTATTCAGCACTAAAAAGAAGTAAGCTATCAAGCCATGAACGGATATGGAGGAAACTTAAATGCGTATCACTAAGTGAAAGAAATAGCCTGAAAAGGCTACAGACTGTATGATTCCAACTACCTGACATTCTGGAAAAGGCAAAATTATGGAGACAGTAAAAAAGATCAGGGGTGCCAGGGATGGAGAAAAAAGGGATGAATGAGTGAGACACAGAGGATTTTTAAAGCAGTGAAACTACTCTGCATAGTATAGTGGTGGATACATGTCATTTACTTTTTTCCAAACCCACAGAATGTACACCACCAAAGGTGAACCCTAACATAAATGATGGAGTTTAGGTGATAATAATATGTCAACATAGGTTCATCAATTGTAACAAATATAACACTCTGACGGGTGATGTTGATAGTGGGAGAGGCTATGCCTGGAAAAATGTGCGAGAGGTTATATGGGAAATTTCTGTGCCTTCTGCTCAATTTTGCTGTGAACTTAAAACTGCTCTAAAAAATAAAGTCAATGAAAAATTATTTTTAAAACCCTCCAATTGCTTTCCATTGCCACTATAATAAAGTTTAAACTTTTTACCACCAAAAACCTCACTAAATGTCCATCCCTGTGTGCATAACAGCTTTGATTCTATTAATAAAAATTAAACGACCTTCATAAAGTATCTTTCTAAACATGTATTAACACATCCAATAATTATGATTATCATCAATTGATGGTCACAGGTGAGGAAATAGAGGCAGAGGTTATGTAATATAAACCCTCAGGCAGCCCAACGGCAATGTTCAACTATTGCACAATTATACAACATTTCCAGCCTGAAGGATTAGGTTTGACTTAATCAAATATGACCTTCCAATATATCATTTTTGTTTAGTACATGATAGAGATATTTAATATTTAAATGTGGCAGAAAGAATTAAAAGAACTAGAAAATAATTTTAATTCAATTGCACTAAATTCAGCAGAAGCTGAAAAACAAATCAGCACCCTTAACAACATCATTGATGTTAAATGAAATTTGCTACTTATGGAAGGTATAAGTCAACTGAGTATCAATTTAATTGGGAAGAGTCTGTAGATTGCGATGTGGTTACTGATGGTGATGGTTCTCTTGTAGGCCAGCCTCCCAGGAAAGGAACTGACCTGATGCAAGGCCCCAGGAAAACCAATTTAGCCCAGTGCTTGAGGCAAGGTAGGGGGTGTACACTGCTTGGCTATTTGCCCTTGTGTCATGGCAGTTTCCACGACAAATCATGACCCAGACAAGGGTACCATATAGCTAGTAACAGCCACATAAAATGAAAAGATTATGCTAATAGTTTCTAAAATGACTCAATAGTTTCAATAAATTGGATTCAAATGATTCAGAACTTACTGGAATGTTTTGATGAGTTGCACCTCAACTTATATCACTTGGTAAGTAGTGTTATATTTTGATTATTTAGAGTAAATAGTAATGCATTTTAAAGTTTTGATCTATATATTAATTTATATCATCATACTAACTGTTAAATGTATTGAATGTCACTCCTAGATCTAACCACAAAAATAAAATAAACATGAAATAAAGTAAAAGCAAGAACTCAAAAAGTCACACTTGACCTCTATTTTTCCTAGTTGCCATTTAGGAAACAAAAATAATGAACAAAATTAACCAAGTACTTAAGGTATCAATAAAATCCACTTAATACTTTTCCCCATGAAAGTTGCCCATTAGGTGATAGGATGCAATAAACAAATTTTTAATAGGAGATATAGTACCATATGTAAGGCCAAGTACATATATTCTAGAAACCCAAGAAGGATCCAAAATTAAAATTTATTAGCATATAGAACCGTTGGAAGTCGTACATGCTTATAAGTAAATGAATTACAGTATATAACAAAACTTTCTTGAATATTAAAATGTGTACTGTGTATATATTAAGCAAAGATTAACTGTTAAAGTTCACAAAGTGGTCAGTGAAATATTCCTCTTTACCCTTTTATTTTCGATCTAAATATTGGTTTATTTGAACCAAACTCTTTAACCCACATTAAATCATTGGGCTTATTAACAAATGACAGTATATTTGAATCGTATTAGTATGTTTAGATTTCATACAGCTTTAATGTCTTAATAGGAATTCATATTTTATAACTATCATTTTCACAGGAGACATGCAAATAGAATGCAATTTGTGAATTTGTTGATTAATTGTAGGAGACTGTACTCTATCTTCAAAAGTATGCTAGCCATGGCTAGAAATCTCCTGGCAATTGGCCTCAATACAATTTGAACGATTGGTTAGTTATTTTCCACAGCTCTCTACTACTATTACTACTACTACTATACACACACACAAACACACACACACAAAGTTAACAAAGTAAGGAAGTCCTTCCTGGTTCCTCTCAGAAAAGGATCCTCTTGGCTTAATGGATTGAGGCTGAGATTAGATGACTCTAAAAGATCCCTTCAGCCAGGTGCTGAGTCTTTCAGAGACCAATAAACCTCAAGGCCGTAGAAAATTCAAGAAGACAGAGTATAATTAACGAACAATATATCATTTGGTTATTGCTTTTTAATTGTGTTATATTCTATTTGTAAAACTATTCAACACTGTTATAATTTATAGATTTATGTAAGAAAATGTTTTTGTTTATGTGTGCATTTTCTATGAAACTTTTTTAGTCCCTGAGAATCCTAAAGAATTATAATTTTAAAAACATACATTCATTGCATTTATAGATCAACAGTACAGGATAGAATACCCAGAGATAAACTCATGCACATATGGTCACCTAATTTACGACAAAGGAGGCAAGAACATACAATGGAGAAAAGACAGACTCTTCAATACGTGGTGCTGGGAAAACTAGACAGCTACATGTAAAAGAATGAAATTAGAACACTTCCTAACACCATACACAAAAATAAACTCCAAATGGATTAAAGACCTAGATGTAAGACCAGACACTATAAAACTCTTAGAGGAAAACATAGGAAAAACACTCTTTGACATAAATCACAGCAAGATCTTTTTAGATCTACCTCCTAGAGTAATGGAAATAAAAACAAAAATAAACAAATGGGACTTAATTAAACTTAAAAGCTTTTTGCACAGCAAAGGAAACCATAAACAAGACCAAAAGACAACCCTCAGAATGGGAGAAAATATTTGCAAATGAAACAACAGACAAAGGATTAATCTCCAAAACATACAAACAGCTCATGGAGCTCAATATCAAAAAACAATCCAATTAAAAAATGGGTGGAAGACCTAAACAGACATTTCACTAAGGAAGACGTACAGATGGCCAAGAGGCACATGAAAAGATGCTCAACACTGCTAATCATTAGAGAAATGCAAATCAAAACTACAATGAGGTATCACCTCACTCCAGTCAGAATAGCCATTATCAAAAAATCTGAAAACAATAAATTATGAGAAGGGTGTGGTGAAAAGGGAACCCTCCTGCACTCTTGGTAGGAATGTACATTGATAAACCACTATGGAAAACACTGTGGAGGTTCCTTAAAAAACTAAAAATAGAACTACCATATGACCCAGCAATCCCACTACTGGGCATATACCCTGAGAAAACTGTAATTCAGAAAGAGAAATGTACCACAATGTTCACTGCAGCACTATTTATAATAGCCAGGACGTGGAACCAACCTAAATGTCCATAGACAGATGAATGGATAAAGAAGATGTGGCTCATATATACAGTGGAATATTACTCTGCCATAAAAAGAAACGAAATTGAGTTATTTGTAGTGAGGTGGATGGACCTAGAGCCTGTCATACTGAGTGAAGTAAGTCAGAAAGAGAAAAACAAATATTGTGTATTAACGCATATATATGGAATCTAAAAAATAAAATGGTACTGATGAACCTAGTGTCAGGGCAGGAATAAAGAGGTAGACATAGAGAATGGACTTGAGGACATGGGGCGGGAGGGGGAAGCTGGGGCGAAGTGAGAGGAGCATCGACATATATACACTACCGAATGTAAAATAGATAGCTAGTGGGAAGCAGCCACATAGCATAGGGAGACCAGCTCGGTGCTTTGCGATGACCTAGAGGGGTGGGATAGGGAGGGTGGGAGGGAGGCTCAAGAGGGAGGGGATATGGGGACATGTGTATGCATATGGCTGATTCACTTTGTTATACAGCAGAAACTAACACAGTATTGTGAACCAATTATACTCCAGTAAAGATTAAAAAAGAAAAAAGGAAACCATTAAATCTTTAAGGATAAGAAAGAACACTTGCTAAGCACTGGGTCATAAGGTTCACATGCATTATCTCACTTAATGTACACACTTTTATTTGGTAGATACTATTTTCATGTTCATTTTACTGATTGTTCATCTAGGGTTTAAGGAGGTTGGGTGAATTGGGAAAGATAACCCAGAGAGTTTGTTGAAGAGTTGGGGGTTTTAAGGTTAAACTGTTTGACAATAAAGCTTTTATTCTGCACTATGCAACGCTACCTCTAAACCTCGAATTTAAAGTGCTTTAAGGTATACAAAAAATTTCACAGATTTTCATTTAATCCTTACAATCACTTCTCAGAGTGGTGCACATTTTACGTAGTATGGAGCCTAGCCTACAGCTGCCTAATTTAATTGGGCCTAATTTAAAAGAGATAACTTGTCAAATCTAAACATCGTTTCCTTAACTGATCGTTAAAATCATTTACATTTCTAAAAAAACAACCATGGAGGAAAGAGGGTTACCTCAGTAGTATGCAATACATACTCGGGTCTATCTAAAATATGAAAAATTTTTTCTTAATTTTCTAAGTATTTTTCTTAATTTAGCCTACCTATCCTCCTACTCTCAAGTATTCTAGAGGTAAAATGGGGGGGAAACATTTTTTTTTCTATTTAGCTAATAAAACTCATGACTCAGTAGTGATGATCATTTTTAAAGTAGAAGGTTTTTTTTTTTATAGAAAACTCAATGATGGGAAAAGGAAAAGTATAGCAAGTTTTCAAGCTTTCCTTTTCACTAGAATTTTAAATATTCTTAGAAGATCATTTATTGTCAGATTTTACTTGCTGTTTTCTAAATTTTTTTTTTGTTTTTTGCTGTACGCGGGCCTCTCACTGCTGTGGCCTCTCCCGTTGTGGAGCACAGGCTCCGGACGCGCACGCAGGCCCAGCGGCCACGGCTCACGGGCACAGCCGCGCTGTGGCACGTGGGATCTTCCCGGACCAGGGCACGAACGCGCGTCCCCTGCATCGGCAGGCGGACTCTCAACTATTGCGCAACCAGGGAAGCTCTATTTTCTAAATTTTTAACAGAAAGGAGATGATAGTATTGAGGATGGTCCATTAGATCACTTCATGAGTCTAATTGCTGAAATCATCTTTTCAAAGCCATTTGGGATGGTTTTCCCAAGCACTCGGCACTTCCCTGAGAATTGCTCTGTTGGGACCAATGGCGATGATTTAATTCATCAGCAGAATCTTACTGCCTATTAAGTATGCCAAGGCAACATTTATCTTCTGGGTATTCCTGTTACACTGACATTTAAAAATCAAAGACCTTCTTCTTTCACTTTATCATATATTTAATTGATTTTTCTTCAGAGTAAACTTTCTTCAGATGCATATTTAACTTGCATAATGTGCTTGGCAAAAAAAAAATGATAAAGATGCAATTTAAAAATTTTATATACTATAAAATTGTACTTTGCATAATCTACATTATATTTTAATGTGCACATGATTCTTGTAGAAGCTGTTTCCATACAACCAGGTATGCTGTGCTTTGTGGAGGACGTAAGGAGTTTTCAAGCATAATTTTGACTCCATTTCATTTTTGTGTGTTCTAACTTGGGAGATCAGCCCCAGTAAGATGTGGCACCACTGCATTCAAAATGGAAACAAGCAAATTGTATTCACCATTTTCTTATTAAGAAGATCAAAAGCCAGTTTTAAAACATCAATATGTATTATGAAAAGCCTAGGTTTCTCCATAAATATTCAAATGATTTGCAAGTAGTATATGCCCAATTTTTACTGGCCACTAGGTTAATTTAGTATGGAAGAATCCAGTGTCATGTACCCACACAATTACATGCAATTGTTACTCTCAATTCAGAAACTTCTCAATTCTGAAGAGCTGACTATGCCTTCCTCTTTCATTCTCCAATTTTTTTGTCCCTAGAACGTGACTGAAGTGACTGAGAGTGTTTAACATCTTTGACCTTTAAGGGAATCCTAAAAGCATCCCACGCCCTCCTGAACATTACATGGCACTGACATAAGGTGGGACACCTCGCATCTAGAGCACATCTGATTTCCAGCCTGCCGGCCTCTTCCTCTTAAGCTTTAACAGTCTCAGAAATTGCAAAGAAAACAATATAAAAGCACCTCATAGATTAACAGATCATTACTAGTCCTCGACACTTCAGGACGTGAAACCTCCTTGATCCCAGACTATAAAAACGCCTTCTGAAAGGCTATTGAGCTCCTCTTTGATTCTTGGCCCAAGTCTTAATTTTCTCACAGTGCTGAAGCTCTGTATTTCATTAGAGATATCATCTTAAACCCCTGTGTGCCCCTACTTGTTTTAACGGAGTTTCTCTTCTACAGATTCATCTGTGTCTATTTTAAAGGTGAACTAATAAATATCAAGATATACTTTTAAAACCTATTGATAATAAAGACTGGGTTGGGTTTTTTTGTTTGTTTTTTAGGTAAAGCCCAGTGGTTATGAGCCTGAATTTTTCTCATTCCAATCTGATACAATCACTTCATATTGAGTCCTCAGGTTAAAGACACATCTATTAGCGTTAGGTCCAGGCTTTGCTCCACAGCCATCTAAGATATTCTTGCACTTTATGTCTCAACTAAATTTATAGAATCTCAAGAGGTGATCATCAAAAGTCACAAGAATCTTTTCACTCCGTTCAACATAAATGATATCATCAACAGAATTGGAGTCTGTTGTTTGCCTATAAAGGCAAAGTAGGAAAACCTGAATCTTAGTACAAGCCCAGCTCTTAGTGTGCCAAATGTTATTTATTCTGTATTCAAGCTGCTTTTTTTTGTAAATGCTTTTCAATCTGACAAAAGAAAAAAATAAATGAAAACAAACAAAAAATGGCTTTGTTCCCAGGAATCATCTCATCAACAGCTTGATCCACAAAAACATAGCCTACAGATTCACTGGTTCATTTTTAGTTGTTTAAAATGCTAATAGCTCCATTGTTTTTCCTGCTAACATAAATAACACATGCTTATTGAAAAACAAATATTCACCATAAAAAAAAAAAGTAAATGTCAACTAAAATTGTTTTTCTACAGTAATTTTTTTAGTTAATTAAATTATTTAGTCAAAACTGAAATTATTTGCCATGGCATTCATCACAATGGAAAAATGAGTAGCCAGTAAATTTTCTATCTTTCTGGAATTTACAATGCAAAGTTATGCCCATGCCATAAGGTCAGCCACTTGTCACTGAGTAAACCATTAAAAAATCAATCTAATTGTCCTAAAATTATATTCGCATTATTTATGTTGTTAAGCTAATTAGATAAGAGTGACTATTTAGCAACAATAATAAATAACAATTTCAATAGAATCATCTGTCATAAGTATACAAAGAAATCAAAATATAGAGTGGTTATTAAATGCTTAATACTATTAATAAGTCACAAGTCCTGGGAGAAAGGACAGGAGCATAAGTTGGGGCATAACTAAGGTGAAGACAACTCTTCTTTTATTTAACTAACAAGGAATTTAAATGTTGCCTATTAAAAACTATTAACTAAACCTGGGGCCTTAGCTTTATAAAAAGAAGGTAGCATTATTCTAATTACTCTTATTCTAAATTAAATAATTTTGTTACGTGGGTTCAGTTGAGATAAATGTGTATAAAGGCATTTAATCACACTCCCATTGGACCTAAATGAACATTGACTTCCACAAACCTACCAAATATTTTCTTTATCTGAAGATTAAAATACTAATTTGCAGGGGTAGGTTAGTGGAAGGTGAGCATAAAACTAATTCAGATGAATCCCCCAAATTAGTCTTCCTGAAAAGCAGTGCAATAAAAATGGGGGGGGGGTACATGGATGGATAGAATTTGATCACAGCTTGAGCATCACTGGTGATACATGACTCAGGAAAGTCAAAGGCTTGGTTTTCTAACCAAACAGAATAAGGATAACGACATATTGTGTGAGAATATTGAACATTTAGTGAGAAAATACATGGACAGAGTACCTGGAACATTTCAGATTCTCAGCAATATTTTTGTTTACTTCCATTTCTAGAAAATAGGAACAACACACTCCTATATAAAATGAAAATAATCCAACTACTCCCATCACTAAAGGCTTTTATTAAGCATCTGTAAGAAAGTGTTACATAATGTGTAAAGCATATTAAAGCAGAATCGTCCGTGCCTTAGGAACTCTATAATCCAAGGTTGGCAAAGCAGATCAACTTTAAAGAACATGGATACAATGTGGATATCCATTCTACAGGAGTTTTATGTGCTGTCCCAAAAAAATAGTATCCTGGCCTTAAATAATGAGAACTTGCTTGGTCAATCATTCCCCCTTTGCTCAATAAACATGTTAGAGAAACACATCCATTAAAAGATAGATTAAGTGCTAATTTTAGATTATTAATTTTAAAATGATAATTGCTGAAATTAGTAGGTAATTGTGAAAGACACAACCTACTCTGAAGAGTTGTTTTTATATAAATGTATATATGTGTGTATATGTATAAATATATGCAGATTTATAAAGGTAAGTATACATATACACATATGTATTTATTTATATTCCTGGAATTTTTGCAAAATATTTTGTGTGGCTTACAGAAATACGTATTATATACTGGAAAATAATAAAACAGATAACTATAATCAGAGAGAGCAGCTCTACAGATAAAAAAGACCAAGAGAAATATTAAGCAAAGAAAGGCAGGCCTTAAGGTCCTTCAAGTCAGTTCCTAAATGTCAATTGCTAATTTGGCCCTGACTTTCCTGGTGGCCAACACACTGAGGAAACACAGTCCGACTCAGAATCCAAACTGATCATAAGACTGGATATCCTGGTGTCCTCAGAGAAGCAACATTTTTCCTTACATCGAGATCCAGTGGAATTTTTCTCCTCTGAGGATTCCCACAATTGGGATATTAAAGGATAAAGTGGACAGTATCTACAACAGGAACCCTCAGTAAAAAAAAACAGGTAATTTTTTTAAGAAACTATATTCTGAGAATACTGCAATACAAGTCTAGTGAACTAACCTGCAAGTTACTTTGTACAAAATCCTCCGGAAAGAATGTTACTGGACAAATCATAAAATTAAAGTGCAGGAAAGGACAAGTGCTCCTATGTCTCATTTACAAAATGAGGAGGGACTTCCCTGGTGGTCCAGTGGTTAAGACTCTGCCTTCCAATGCAGGGGGCATGGGTTTGATCCCTGGTTGGGGAACTAAGATCCCACATGCTGTGGGCTGTGGCCAAAAATTTTAAAATAAATAAAATAAAATGAGGACAGTAGACTAAATTGTTTCTAAAATTTTTGACCCAGCAAAGCTTCAAAATATCTAAACCTGGATGCTTGCACACTAATATTTCTATTAAAAGAAGAATGGCAAAAATGTCACTAATAATGCTGAGAAGTGGAAACATTTGGAGAAGAGGGAAATATTACATTTTGGGTTGATGGGAAATCTATTTCTCTGGGTGAACTATGTGAAGAGAAAAACAGGGCCAGTTGCCATAAACTGGAGGCCTGTGGACCTTGAGCTTTAATTCATTCTAGCAAGTATCATGTGTTCAAATTTTTTTTTAATTCATTGCCAATCTTTGAAAATTGGAAGTTTTCATATAAAAATGCAAATTTCTGGCTTCTCCTATAACAGTCAGAAATATGCTTAGATGGAAAGTCAGCTAACGCTGCATGTTCAAGGTCAGACACTCTCTAGTGTGATAAAGTCCCACACTCAGAACTTGCTATTGTGAAACTGTGTCCATTGCCATTTATCATTCATTGTGCTTGCGCTATCTTTCCCATGTTACAGATTTAGAAGAACAAAACATATGCTGTCTCATACCTAAACCTCCTTTTCAAATGTGGGAAGGTGACTGTTGGATGAAAACATTATCAAAAAAATTTAGAGAGACTTGATTTCTTGGTAGAAGTAAAGAAGATGCCTACATATTTAAATATGCTCAGTTAATATGATCTGGAAATAGGGAGATGTTAGTCAACAGCTACAAACTTCCAGATATAGGATGAATGAGTTCTGGGGACCTAATGTACAGAATGGTGATGATAATTCAGTTAATAATACTGAATTATATACTTGAAGGTTGCTAAGAGAGTAGATCTTGTTCTCACCACAAAGAAAGAAATGGTAATTAAGTGATGTGATGGAGGTGTTAGCTAATGTTATGATAGTAATCATTTTGCAATATAGAAGGGCATCAAATCAACACATTGTACACCTTAAACTCCACAAGGTTATATGTCAATTATATCTTAAAAACGCTGAAAAGAAATAAATTGCAGAGGATGGAAGAGGAATCGGAGATTAAAGAGACAAGAGCTATAGCAATTAATCACACTGTTTTAAATTTATTTGGATCTTAAGTCAAATAAAGAAATTATAAATATAAAAATACATAATCTGTTTGGTACATCTAGCTTACTCTTTAACAGTGGCTGCATAGTATCTGAAGGTATTTCTGTTTTATATATAACCTTATACTTAAATAATTTATTTAATATAAAACAATATACTTTGGGTTAAAATGTTGCCTTTACTTTAAGTATCCTAGAGCAACTGAGAATAGAACAAATAATGATCTTTCCAGAAGGAATACTGAAGAACAGTCTAAGAGAGAAAAAGAAATTATCTCAAAAACTCAAAATTCAACTAACTTCCAAAAACTTAAGAGCACATAATTTTAAGGTTTACCCGCATGTGAAAAACTATAATTTATTTCTAATCATGTAAAATATTACAGATTCAAGTGGAGCAACATGCATACATGCTTATAAACACTCACACGTTAGGCTTAATTTAGCAATTACAGTGATAGAATTCACTAGAGGCTTAGCACTATTATTTTACTGATATACTTAAATTCATTAATATGAGTTTGCATATGAACTCTATAATAAAGACTAAAACCTGGCTAAATAACTATAATAAGCTGGATCCACAAAAGGCAATTTTTAGGATGAGAAAGAAATGCTTACAGGGTGACCTGGACTTAGAAGTCAAACTTCTTGACTGAATCTTGACTGAATTACTGTTTTTGTAATATTTATGTTAATCCATTGGTCTATTATAATAGAGTTGATAACCATACTGTAAAGGATACAAAAACAACACGGAAAACCTTTCAGGGTATAAGGTAAGTTCCAAATTACTTGTGTTAATTCATTTGAGCTCCTCAGTACACCTGTGAATTAGGTTTGTTTTCTCTGTGTTCTTCTGATACACTAAGAAGGCAGGGTAAAAATACTTAGAAGAATGGTGAAAATAAAATAACCACAAAATTCACAAGAAAGTTCAACACACATTAACATTTCCACAGAGGGAATAAAGGACAACAGTTTCTCATCCAACCAAATTCTGACCAAATTTGTCCACAGAGTTCTCACCAAAGCCAACTGACTCCAGAGCAAGGGCTGTGCTCAGGTGGCCTAGGTACCTTCCTGCCTCTTTTGTTTTTCCAATATAATCTTTTTTTAGTAGTGAGACTCAAGATACAGTAAAACTTCAATAACTACACTAGAATTCTTCATTAACTGCTCTTTTCTTTTTTGTACAATTTTGGGAGACAGTGGAAAATCACAAGGAAAAGAATTTCATATTAGATTTAATTAAACAAATGCACACAACTTTTACAATACAGACTGGGCACAGTATAAGTTTAACCTCAAATCCTGTGGATTCTTTACATTCAAATTTGTTCAGTAAAAACTGATCGACAGAGTAAGGCTAGCATGAAATATAGCCTAGCTCCTAGAATTAGAGAGGCATAAGTTCAAAACCTAGCTTTTCTGTTTGCTTGTTAAATTTTTAGGCTTCAGTGTATTTATCTGTGTAAAATGGGAATCAAAATAACAGTATCTAGTCCATAGGGGTGTGACAAATAAATGAGATGATTCATGTCAAGCACACAGGAAACGTGCTTATGTAATATCAATTCAGTTTTCCTATTTAAACTCTCTTAAAGCAAGTGTGTGTGTGTGTGTGTGTGTGTGTGTTAGAATTTGTTTTGTAATACAGTAAACCCAAGGAAGATTTTGTTAATGAATGTACTGTAACCTAAAAATGCAATTAATTCTAACATCATATTATGCAATTCTTTCTTCATATATACATGTGTACATATATATATATTTTTTACTAAGAAGCAAGGGCTGGAAAAAAGAAGCTATATGGGAACCAGCTGGGGGTGAGTTTGAATTTCAGCTGTCACTTATTAGCTGGGTGACTGCAAGTTACTTAAACTTTTCCTAGTCTCAGTTTTCTCACACTTTGAATAATACTTGGTATAAAAGATTAAAGAGGCTACTTGACATAAAGTAGGCCCAAAATAAATAGTAGCTCTTATCATCATGAGAATGTATGTGGTTATTCAATCTTTGCACGAAAATTTTTATTAGAATATTCAATATTTAATTTGTATCATAAGCAAGTCTTAACATTAAAAACATGTAAAGGCTATTTTAAAATTCTGTAATAAAATGGCTTCACCTTCCTACCAATTTCTGTGACTTAAAAGATAATAATTAATTGGAGAGACAAATGCTTTTTAGTTTACCGAATTATTGACACTTCTTGAGCCACATAGCCTCTTCTCTTGGGTGATAAAAATGTTAAATAATTATTTTAAAAGTGAACACATGGTACTAAGTTATTTAGGAAAATCAGTGTTGTCACATGTTGATACTATGGAGCCCTGACAACCTTTCTGATACTTTTCCATGTGATGCAAATGTAAGAATTATTTTTCCATTTGAGTCATGCTCAGATGCGAAGGGAATTCAAAGCATGACAGATGTACTTTTCCACCTGGATTGCAGAAAGACAATAACATATTTGGGTATAAAGAACATAAAAATCATTATTATATTGTTTTGGCAATTTCAGAAAGAACCAATAAGCCTGCACTGAACTTTAGCAATGACA
Organism: Neophocaena asiaeorientalis asiaeorientalis; assembly: GCF_003031525.2. Classification (NCBI taxonomy): domain Eukaryota; kingdom Metazoa; phylum Chordata; class Mammalia; order Artiodactyla; family Phocoenidae; genus Neophocaena; species Neophocaena asiaeorientalis. The sequence goes on from NW_020173654.1 coordinate 2,106,543, forward strand.
GATTTTTTTTTTAAATCAACAGCTGGTTACCATTATCAGAATGAATCATGGAGCAGAAGTGACAGCTGAATTGGAGCTGGGGCAACCAAGAGATACCAGAGATAATTTCTGTGTTTTAAAGGGAGATTTTCTTCAGTGCCTCTGACCTGGTGCTACATACATCTTAATTTAAGTCGACAGATAGTGTGATAGAAAACAAAGGACAATTATCATTTAAACCTAAAGGATCCAAATAAATAGAAGTATCTTAAAGGTGGGGTATCTTCCAATAAGTGCAAAACATTCACTTTGCCCAAGAACTCTCAGTTAAATGCTAGAAATATCTAGTGCTCTACTTAGAACCATTTCATGTTTATTTTTTTTTAATAAGGAATAAACTGTATCTGTTTTTATGGTCAAGTTAAAACAAGACTCGTACCTGAAGTCTTGACAGGTAAAGCCACTCCAATCTTTGCAGCTTTAAAACCAGTAAAAAAAAAAAAAAAAAAAAATCTGTTTTATGCTTCTCACACAACAAAGTTATGGGAGGTTTTTTTTCCTTCAGATTTAGTGTAAATGTCCCACCTGACACACACAAAAGCCCGACTATCAAACAGAATGATGATGCTGACGTACAACACCTGCGCTTTCAGAGCTGCCAACAAAGGAAGACGGAGACTTCTCCTACTTCCACACCTGCTGGGTGGGTGGATGCCTTTAACCTCTGCTGCTCTTGATGGGTCCCCGCAAGACAGGAGTGGGAAAGCACACTCATCAAAGGGTGATGCTCAGAAGAGCGGGCAAACAAAAGTGCTCTATATGACAAGGTTTAATGCTTAATTATAGAATATATCTGGCAACATGCTTGGAAGGAAACTATATGAATAGAAAAAATATTACTCGTTGCTCTTAACAGAAATGGGGGGTGAGGGGAGATTTCTAAAAACACCAAAAGAAAATAAATTATTATTTAAAGCAAAGTAAACTTATGACATTGCATAGATGTATGGTAGCCAGTTTTTATTTTATTACTAGAAAATTTATCAAGTCTAAATATAGTATATATGAATTTCTGAAAAAAATTTTTTGAAAGACAGTTATCTCGCAAATACTAGACATGTAATTTGTAGACTTTAAACATTTGCAAGCTTAATCAAATTAGTGCCATACATAGTCATATTATTTTTAAAATAGTAAACATTTGTTTTCATCTACTTTTTTGAAATCTTAAGTTGATAAATAGATGAGTCACTAAGAAATGAACAAATAAAGCATCTGTCTGGGAAAATGTTTAATTAAACCAACTGCTTAAAGTAATAGAAAAATAAGAATTTTTTAAATTGTGAAACTTGGAAAGTTTATAGAAAATCCATAAGATTTCATTTTGCAGCACCACTTAAAATAGCAGTATATGTGAAAGACAGTAAAGTACTGGAATGTTGTATATGTTAAAGTAATTGGGACGTAATTACATTTAAAAATATTTTCAAACACAGTTAAGTGCCTATTTCATCAAATAGCAAGATGTCTCTTAATCATCTTAATTTATAAAATAATTTTAAATTACTATATATATTGTTTTTACAAAATAAGATTTTTGATGAGCTTTAATCGTTAATGGTCTGGATGTACAGAAATCATGTCTTTTCACAGATTAAAAATATAGGGATACTCGAGCGCACTACCCTCATTTGTAACACTGCAGTTTGTTTCAGGCTTGAGGGGGGAAACTCAAAGGTTGTGTGTATTTCCAGCGTTAAATGTGGGCAAGAGCAGAATCCCTTTGGAGTTTCCGGAAGATGAAAGAACAAACAACTTTCATGCCCTTTTCTCTTCAGAGATATGACAGACTTGCGAAGCTGCCACGCAGCCAAACACCAAGCTCCAGAATTCTCCCCAAAATTTATGAGTGGGTAATTTCTTCATTCAAATAGAGTGATTTAGCCATTTGTGTGATATCACCATTCAAGGCAGCAAGTTCACATACCAGACCACAGTATCATTAGAAGAACCCATATTTCAGTGGCCATCCTTCTAACCCATGCTTGAACTTTGGCAGTAGTTAAAATTCAAATTGGACTGTCCACTACCTATAAATGAAGCTAAAAAGTGCTGACCGTGTGAGGAAAAGGTTGGAGCAAGCTAATAGGTTTTAGCGTCTGAAACTTTTGATAATCTGGCTTTAAGTGTCATGGGTCTTTCAAGGTGGATTCCATCTGTCCTATAAAGTTATGTATTGAAACATAATGCATCCCTTTGATCTCCTTTGTAAGAACCCTATGAAGTCAACAAAATGCCCCCATTGACTCAACAGCCAGATCCCCAACCTGTTGACATGAAAGATTTTAACACTTGTAAGTGTTAGTAAACAGTAACTAAGCTCTGTGTTGAAAGCTTCTCAGTAAAAAGATTCAGCAATGGGCTGAATCTTGCCACAGGTACAGGCTGTCCCGCTGATATTTCGTACCAAAATAAAACAAAAGAGCACAGCTCCAGCCAGGATTAGGACTGCTAGTGTCCATTTACATAAATTTCCAAAGTTATTCCCTAATAAAGCGTTTATCTTGAAGAGCATAATATACTTTATTTCCAAATCACTTATGTTAGTGGGCAAAAATTTTCCTACAACACAGATGCATACCATGGAAAAGAGCACAAGTGAGATATATATGTGTGTGTGTAAGATTTATTTATTTATTTGTATGTATGTAGTTTTGTTTGTTTACAATGCTCTGTATTTGTGTGTATATGTATATAGTATACTCAACACAGGTGCATAAAGGCAAGAGCGTGCTGTGAAAATTGACTTTTGCAGTCAGAAGTATCCAAGTCCAAATATTGGCTATTACTGTTGAGTGACCTTGAGCATTTTTCTTACCTTTAAAAATGAGAAAGTACTAATACCTACTTTGCTGATTTGGGGATTGAGATCAACTATGTTAAGCCCTTGATCAATTGTAGCAAACAGCAAATATTGTTTCTCTTTTCCTTCCGCATGTCACCGTCACGCCCAGACTCTGGTCCAAGTTTTTAATCCAATTTTAGAATTTAATTAGTCTGCTTTTTCAACATTAACATATGTCCTCAAGTTCTTGAGTCACTGAACACAGGCTCAGGAGGCTCTTTTTGAATGGTAAGGAAATGCGTTCTGTATGAAGTCTGCAATTCCCAGTTGACGTATCTCCTAACAAGGCAAAATCTTGTCCATCCTTCAACAGCCAGGTCAGGTGTCACCTCCTCTGTGAAGACTTCTACAATTCTGCTGGGCAACAATAATTAATTGTTCTTTTCTCCATTCTCCCAAATCTTGTCTCATTCTATTATTAGAGTACTTATTAAATTGCATTATAATTAGTTCTTGTCCTGTCTGCATCCTCTTAGAGAAATTGAGTTCCACGAGGTCAGGATCCGTGTCTGAGTCTTCCTGATGCCCCAGCATGGAGCACAGAGCCTGGCAGACAGCAAACACGTGCCAGAAAGGGAGAGACAAGCAGGAAAGGAAACCAGAAGGAATATTTGCCTGCTCTCCTTACATTGTGTCTTTGATCACATACTCAGCAATGAGTAAGGTTTAAAAATAAATAGTGGCCACTAACTGGAAGAACCAAACAGTTCTAAGTCCTTCCTAATCTTGAGAATATGATTCTATATTATTTCAGTATCTCACAAATCAACAGCCTCAAAGATCTGCTCATTTTCTAACATCATCTAGCCGAGCGTATGACAGATGGCTCTGAAATCCATGCCGTATTTTTGTGTGTGAACCAACTAATGTGCTACCTAGTGGCATATGCATACACGTATTACCAATGCTAGATGTTTCAAGCTTGCAAACAGAACCCCAACTGAGGAAATGTATGTGCCATGTGAATTTATATAAACACATAAGTCTTTTATTCAATTCAAAATTAGTATTCATGTATAACTGCCCACTTACAGATTTATTCCCTTTTCTCATTTAGCCAGTCTTATTCAGTTTCCCTTTGGGGTATAAATTTTTCCTAGGTGTCTCCCTTTACATGTACACATGTGCGTGCACACACACACACACATACACACACACACATACACACACACACCTCTGCACTGGAATTTAAAAGCCAGAAAGGGGAAGGTACTATGCCACCCTGCCATTGTCATTGGCTTCCCCGTTCCCCTCTGAGGACATACACGCAGATACACACAAACAGTGACACACACATACACACACGCACACACACACCTATGCACATACATATGCCTGAGTGCCGCTTCCTCTCCATCATCTTCCACAGTGATTGCCACCAAAGTGATCTGCCTCAAGCTCAAATGTGATCATTGCCCTTCCATACCAAAAATTCTACCCCACCAATGATAAATCTAAACATACACCAGTCATAACCAAACTACCTTCCACTCCCCAATTATGCCAGGCTCACTTTGCAAAGATTGTTTCCACATTCCAAAATGCCATTATCATGCTTCTCCTATGTAAAAAATATTTTCTTTCCTCTTGATTTCAGGTCAATTGTCAACTTGTCTGAAAAACTTTCCATGACAACCCTTTCTACCCTTGCCCACTGAGAGGTTGGGTGCCATCCACTCTGCCCCCAGGACACTCTGTGGAGACATATACACCATGCCTCATAATACTGTACTATAATTTTTTACATATACATTTGCTTCACAAGGTTGTATGATACTTGAGAATAGGAACTGACTCTTGTTCATCGATTGTATACTCAGCACTTAAAACAGTGAATGTCCTTAGTTCTTTTTTGAATGAGTAGATTACTATATAGATATTGTCCATAAAGGATTCATAATAACTTCATATTAACATACATGAAATTACAAAGTTTAAATAAAACAGTAGAAGATATAACTGAAAACCTGGGGATTAGGACCGAGAAGATTAGCAGATTAGAGTGGGGTTAATCACATAGAAAAGGATGCTTGAAATCATGTCAGGTTATTTCCTTAAGTAAGATCAAGTTGATATGGAACCTTTATATATCCCCCTTATTAATGAAGAATTCCTTGAAACTATTTGTTAAAACAAGAGCAGCCACGGCACACTTTCAATGGGATGCATTTTTATCATCAGAGAAATAGTCAAATTTCATAGCTCCAGGGCAGTAAGACAGTGGAAGAAGCACAGGCATAGAAGACAAATAACTGTCCCCAGTGGCTGTGGTCTCTAGGTGGCTGCTGGCGGTGTTGGAAAAGGACAGCCTCCTCTGACCCTCCGGAAAACCTGGAGCAGCTTTCAAAGCAGTGGGTGTCCTGTGAGGCACAGGAACAAAGGTTGGCACATAAACCATTCATCCCCTAGTTCTGTCTAAGATATTTTCTAAATCTGGATCCATGCCATGAAGCTATTTCATTCAGCCTCAGAATTATAAGATTAAAGAATTCACTAGATTGTTATTTTGTCACAAGTCCAATATAGCAGAGGTTTGTTATTCTTGCCTCCCCAGAAACTGATCAGCTAGACTAGAAAGGAAGCAAGGCCTTGGTTCTCTCTATGGAAAGAGAAGGGAAGACAGATGGTCCAGGTAGCCAGGGCATGAGCAAGGGACATGACCCTGGTTGACTGGTTATTCCTCAGACTTTGCATCTTAAACAGTGATTTTAAAAATGGAAAGTTAGTCATTGTTCACAGCATGGGAAGTTCAGCAACGCACTGACAGTATTGCTAGCTGAAGTATCCAAAGTGGATTATCCTCATGGCAGTGGGAGTCTAGACTGTTCATTCTATCTATTCTCTTTTCATGAGTTTCCTAAGATCTCATGTTTCTTAACTTTAAAATTTTTACTGAGTGTCAAGGTCTGTAGGATAGCCATTATCTCTAGTTGTCTTCCATTCCTGCTAAAGAAACTTCAAATCTCTGCGTCCATGGTCATGGAAAGGTACGTGGCACACAAAGGAAGAACCTGAACACCATCTAGTCCAACCCCCTCAACTTTCATAAGAAGGAAGTGAAGCCCGTGGAAGCTCAGTTACTTGTTGTCGGTCATTATATCCATTAAATAGCATAGATGCAACTTTAGTCTTCACCTACTGGCCAGTTCAGAACCTTGCTAGTTCTGCTGGTAATGACCAGATTAGCGATATTCTTATGGGAAGGATTCTCTCTATTGTTCTAAATTGTTATAAGAAAAGAAGCATCCCATTAGTTCACTTCAAATGTGTTCAAGCCCTTATTACTTCACATCTGTATTATCTTCTGACATGGGCGTACAGACTGAGAGAGATCAGATTTGAACCCAAGCTGTGTTCATCACTAGAATTCAGACATGGCTAGTTACATGAAAACATCATCGGGCACAGATATACATATACATTGTCAATTTCACTCATCCAACAATTATTTACTGAATACCTACTATGTGCCAGGTGCTGTGATAGGCAATGAAGATGCAATGATGAGCAAAAGAGACCTTGTTCCAGCCCTGTGGCACTTACAGTCTAGTGGAGGAGACACACACACACAAATAATCACATGCAAAAAATCCATACTATGCTAAATACCGTGAAAGAAATGCACAGAGCTGAGGATTAGGTTTAGGAAGGAAGTTACATTTTAAGTCAAGCACTAAAGGGAAATAGACATTTTTCTACAAGACTTGTGCATTTATAGGACTATACTAAGAAGGAAGTCTTTTATTTGGCATAAAGTGTTCCCTACCCCTTGGTTACTAGTCAATGCCATTATTCTACACTGTGAATATGCACTGCATAAAGCTAACTCTAGTTATTGGTGACCAATTATATACTGCTCTACTTCCTTGCTAAACATATGGGTTATTCATTCACTTTAGATTTTCCCTCTGACATCTAGCCTTTTAAATCACATTCCATAGATGAGGATTAAACCAACCCTGAGGTCCACAAGGATGAGCAAATTCTTCACTGTCGCAGCTTTTCCTCTTTCATGCTCTGTTTGAGAAATGGTTCACATACTCAACCCTCTTTACTTATTTGTTGAAATGAGAGAAAGGTCCAGTGATCTTTCTGCCTAGCCCTTGCTTTCTAGCTGCTGGCGGGAGCTTGCATTCACTCATACCCTTGACCAGAGATGGTTCTCACTATCCGGAAGGTTAGACACTGAACAAATGAACAGTCTGGGGAGAAATGAACAGAAGGGTTGAACAGGGAAGGGATACTTGACAACCTCTAGTGTTGGCTTCTACTTGTTTAGAGCTATCTTATGCTTTAAAACTATGCTGGTGAGGAAACATAAACGGAAAATAGACTGTGAATTTCACATAATTTGAAAAAAACAGGAGTTTCTAAAAGCAAAAGTTCATGAAAGATAATAATCATTTATAACTTATCAGTTTCCACTTTGCCTTGCACATTAATTACATTAAGGAAACAATTTAGTACATGACTCATACCTTTCCAACCACAAAAAACAACCCGTGAGCTTCCAAAAAGCTACCAGTAGATTGTTATTGCTTCTGAGAAGAGAAAATTTAAGTGGTCTGGAATTTTTTTTATATAAAATGGTTTAAATAAATTAGTACTTCATTTAAAATACAAAGTCGGGGCTTCCCTGGTGGCGCAGTGGTTGGGAGTCCACCTGCCGATGCAGGGGACGCGCGTTCGTGCCCCAGCCCGGGAGGATCCCTGATGCCACGGAGCGGCTGGGCCCGTGAGCCGTGGCCACTGAGCCTGCGCGTCCAGAGCCTGTGCTCCGCAACGGGAGAGGCCACAGCAGTGAGAGGCCCGCGTACCGCAAAAAAAAAAAAAAAAAGTCAGGATTAATAATAGTATGAGACTCAATTTCTACAAGCATAGTCAAGACTTTTAAATTATTTTCAGCAATATTCCTCCTACTCATTCAATACCGCAAGTTATAATTCTTGAGTGATAGAGGGTGAGAATAGAATCAAGCTTCAAGCATTTAAGTAAACAAAATGAATCCTAGAGGAAGAAGGAACACAGAGCACAAATTTAGCCTCATGGTTCTGTAGGTGAAATAGTGATACAGAGACTCCTTAAGGGTTTGTCCTACTATGAAAGTCAACCAATCAAAATCTCAAAATATTTGGAATCATATACAGATTTTTTCTTAGTAAATTCATTTGTAGATACTTGATAAAAAATATTTGGAAGAGAATGGATTTATTGAAATTCATTTAAGGCCTCATTCTAGTATAAATTTTGCATAGAATTTTAGCCAGGATGTCAATTTTCTACTTTGATCTGATGCCATTCAAACTGTCAAGCACTTGAGATTAGAGATATTAAATTAATTTTTAAGAATAAACAAGCCAAGAGACTGCATTAACATTGCAGATTATCATAATAAAAAATAATAACATGGCCTTGTGGTCTATAAAATAAAGATGACTTTTTAAGACCTCGAGTCTTAAAAAGGGGAAAATTCAAGATGCATGTTCCACACATACACAGTTCAAGTAAAAAAAAGTAAAAAATAAAAAACTAAATAGAAGAAACTCTTAGCAATCATAAAGAACAAGGTAGAAAGACATACAGATGGCTAGCAGGCATATGAAAAGATGCTCAACATCACTAATTGTTAGAGAAATGCAAATCAAAGCAACAGGGAGATATCACCTCACATTTGTCAGAATGGCTATCATTTAAAGTCTACAAAGCAGCCGCATAGCACAGGGAGATCAGCTGGTGCTTTGTGACGGCCTGGAGGGGTGGGATAGGGAGGGTGGGAGGGAGACGCAAGAGGGAAGAGATATGGGAACATATGTATATGTATAACTGATTGACGTTGTTATAAAGCAGAAACTAACACACCATTGTAAAGCAATTATACTCCAATAAAGATGTATTAAAAAAAGAAAGAAAAAGTTATTGTAGCGTACCTACTTCTATTGCTATTCACTATCTACTTAGAGTTGAGAGAGTTCCCTCTTTCATGTGATCTTTTATACATCTTTTCCTAAGAGTCTTTACTTTTTTTAAGTTCTTCAATATCTTTCAAAAAAACTGGAGGTATAAAAATATATATAAAATAAAATAAAAAATAAAGTCTACAAATAACAAGTGCTGGAGAGGATGTGGAGAAAAGGGAACCCTTCGTAGTTTGTAGGAATGTAAATTGTTGCAGCCGCTATGGAAAACAGTGTGGAGGTTCCTCAAAAGGCTAAAAATAGAACTGCCATATGATCCAGCAATCCCACTCTTGGGTATATATCTGGAAAAACAAAAACACTAATTTGAAAAGATTCACACATCCCAATGTTCATAGCAGCATTATTTACAATAGCCAAGACATGGAAGCAGCCTAAATGTCCATCAAGAGAGGACTGGATTAAGAAGCTGTGGTATATATATACGATGGGATATTATTCATTAAAAAGAACGAAGTACTGCCACGTGCAGCAATGTGGATGAATATCATGCCTAGTGAAGTAAGTCAGACAGAGAAAGACAAATACTGTATTATATCACTTATATGTAGAATCTAAAATATAATACAAACAAATGTATGCACAAAACAGAAACAGAGTCACAGATATAGAAAACAACTTGTGGTTACCAAAGGTGAGAGGGAAGGGAGGAGGGACAAATTACAGGTATGGGATTAACAAATAGAAACTACTGTGTATAAAATAGATGACCAACAAGGATATACTGTATAGCACAGGGAATTATAGCCATTATTTTGTAATAACCTATAATGGAGTATAATCTGCAAAACTACTGAATCACTGTGCTGTACACCTGAAACTAACATATTATAAATCAACTATACTTCAAAACTAAATATTGACCAAAAAAGAACAGGGTAGGGGGCTTCCCTGGTGGCGCAGTGGTTGGGAGTCCGCCTCCCGATTCAGGGGACGCGGGTTCGTGCCCTGGTCTGGGAGAAAAAAAAAAAAAGAACAGGGTAGAGAAACAACTTCCTGGGAGAGGAAAAATATATGAGATGAAGGTAGACTGTGGATTAGATTGCCAATATACTGTGGATAATTTTCTAGTCCTTGGGAAACACATGCACAGCATGCATAAAATGATAGACATTGGAGCCACTGCAATAAATTTTCTATGATATTTTAAGTTGTGAGGGGTCTTCATTTAGTCCTCTCAGAATGTTGCTCCATAATCAATCATCAGATACGCTTCTGTGCCTCAGTATTTCCCTTTGTTACAAGGTACTTAAAGCTGAACCATGTCTATAGTCCTGTGAGATATTTCCTGCAAAGTTGGCTTCTGAATCAAATCTGTTGTGGTCCACTACCTCTAAAATTCCAGCCCCAGTAAGCTGTTTTTGAGCCTCAGGCATAGAGAAAAAAATGCAGTCCTTCTCTTTCACTTTCCTAAGTCTCTTGCAAATTTTCCCTCTGGGCTCCACTTTATGGTAAAGAAATTCCCCATGTTCCAGGTCAGTACAAGGTCAAACCGGAGGTTTATTTTGTAAATAAAAGTGTGACCCATAAAATTGTTTCATTTTCCAGGGCAAATGTTATCTGAAGTAAAGATAATACCTTTGTAATTGATATAATCTTTTACTGTGCATCAGCTTTGTACATCGGCACTTTCAGACTTCAAGAGAGCTGCTTGCATGCTTCCACTTGCGTGCATACAAGGATATGGATCAAAATCTACTAGTTAATATTCCCCTCAAGTCTTTGCAACTCTAGGAAGGTAAGGGGCGTTCCTGAAGAAAAAGGCACTGCAACAGCAGAATAAAAGGAAATTTATGTAATTTATATTTGCCTCATTAGATGGCAGCACAACACCCCAAACCAAAGTCTAATATTTTGCTGAGTAGGATATCGCTTACAAGTTGTAGAAGGGAATTAAATGTGCTGAAAATAAGTATTTGCATGAACTTTCTCTAGCATATCTTGAATGCATCCATCTAAAGTCAAATATAATTTTTGAAAACAGACTTCACATCATACAAAATTACACTCATATTTGTTCATTCAAAAACAAATGTATTGATGGGCTTGCCTGGTGGCGCAGTGGTTGAGAGTCTGCCTGCCGATGCGGGGGATACGGGTTTGTGCCCCGGTCCGGGAGGATCCCACATGCCGCGGAGCGGCTGGGCCCGTGAGCCATGGCCGCTGAGCCTGTGCGTCCGGAGCCTGTGCTCTGCAACAGGAGAGGCCACAGCAGTGAGAGGCCCGTGTACCGCAAAAAAAAAAAAAAAAAAATTGCATTGATCACCAACTAAATGACAGGGACTGGCCTAGATACTTCAGTTACACGTGTGAACATAACAAAGATCTGTGTCTGCCTGGAGCTTACATCCCAAAAGAGAAAGGGAGATATTTAATGGAAATGATACGTTAGTAAGTTATCTAGTGTGTTAAAAAATAACGAATGCCTATACAAAACATAACGTAGAGTAGGGTAAGGAGGGAATCCATAGCGTTGGAGTAGCAGGAGAGAACGTAATGTTAAATAGGATTTCAGGGTAGGTCTCCTTGAGAAAATGACATTCAGGAAAGACTAGGGCCAGGGGAGGGGATTTGTCATGCTGACAATTGGAAGAAGACGGTTCCAAGCGGAGGAAACAGCTGACACGAAGGGCTAGGATGTTGCTGAAACAGAGCAAAAACGAGTAGATGAATAAGAATTTAAATCGGAGAAGTGAACATGTAGAGAGAGGGAGCAGATAACACAGGGCCTGTAAAAACCTTGGCTTTTACTGAGTAAAATGGGGATGAGTTGCAAGGTTTTGAACAGAGAAGTGACCCACCCTGAATTAGAATTTCAAAGCATTGCTCTGGCTGCTGGATTAAGAATCACTTAAGCACTGACATGCTTCTAACAGTGAGACTGTCACATGAATGGATGAAGAAGATGTGGTACATACATACAATGGAATACTACTCAGCCGTAAAAAAGAAGGAAATTTTGCCACTTGCAACAACAAGGATGGACCTGGAGGGTATTATGCTTAGTGAAATGTCACATAAATACTAAACGTTATCACTTATATGTGGAATCCAAAAAATAAAACGAATGAATAGAACAAAACAGAAACAGGGCTTCCCTGGTGGCGCAGTGGTTGAGAGCCCGCCTGCCGATGCAGGGGACACGGGTTCGTGTCCCGAGAGGGGTAAGGAGGAAGGGCAAGTCAGGGGTAGGAAATAAGAGGTACAAACTACTATGTATGAAATAAATAAGCTGCAAGGATATATTGTACAGCACAGGGAATATACCCAGTATTTTACGATAACTGTAAATGGAATATAATCTATAAAAATATTGAGTCACTATGTTGTACACCTGAAACTAATATAATATTGTAAATCAACTATACTTGAATTTAAAAAAATAAAATAAATTAAATGAAAGACAGAGTGATAATGTGTCTTCCTCTAGCTTCACAGGTGTAGGTGGAGAATAGGCAGGGCTGGATTTAACCAAGATTGTGATTTTGGCTAGTAAGTACAAGATCTACAAAGCCAGAGGGAGGCAAGGAAGTCATCATGATCATTGACCATGAAACTTAAGTGTAGTAGAAAGAGGAGTGAGGACATAAGGAATGTGAGGGATATTAAAAGGATGGTAGGATGAATGGATTGGAGGTACCAGTGGGGTTAAAAGACCACTGGGGACAGGATACAGGACTGGAGAGAAAGGGAATTGTGCTCACCACATGGGATGCATGGAATTAAGATGATAGAGAAATCACAGCTATCAAGACAGGTTGCTGAGGGAATGAGTGACTGAGGCAGGGTTTGATAATTCTATGTCAACAAATCAGCATCATCTGGATGATGCCATAATCACACCTGTTCTTAGAAATGTCAATCTAGAAATGATCTGGAAAATAAATGGAGATTGAAGATAGGAAGACCAGTGAATTGTTACATGTAAGAAGTGGAAGGTCCTGTTACGAGACAAAAGCCAACAGTGACCTTGAGGGAAAACATCCATAGCCATGACTACTAGGATGCACTATTGTTTACAATCAGTCAAAGCTTTCATGACAGTTAAGTACCTTGATACTGCATGGAAAGAGTCCTTATGTTGAAAGAGGAAATATTGAAGAAGCAATTTGCCACATTTGTACCCTTTATCATTAGCAATCATTTTAAATAGCAGCCTCATAGATAAATGATATTATAATGTTTGCAAACTTATATAACGATAAATGCGGCATCTCCTATAGACCAAACTGTCTTCCTACTAATCAAAGGCCTACTTGATTTTTTAATAAAACTTTCCCTCCTTGAGTTATATCTAAACCATATTTAGGCCTGTTATTTTACATGTATCTTCACTGGTGATCCATAGCCTTTCTGTTAAAACACAGACCTAAAAAGCAGAATTTTTGTTCCTTCATTCCTATTTTTCTTATATAACATTAGTCCCTTTTTAGAGATCTCAGAGGTTTTTACTTAAGTATTTCCCCTGGTTAATAGCACGAGGTCATTAATATTCAGTGCATAATTTCTTATGATTGATATATTTTAAAACTTCAGAAGTTTACTTTTTTGAAAGTAAATAATCCCATGGATGTGAATTATTTGTTAAAGTTTTCAGCCATGTTTTAGTATAAGATGGATCGTGCTGTGAATTACTTGGAACACACATGAGAATGAGAACTTGCCTTTGATGGGAATGAAGCTGTTTGTACCCAGCTGATTCCTTCCCTCACCAACTTCATGTTTCTTCCAGGGAGTGAACCACTATTTTCAATTGCATTGCTGCAAGAAGATACGTTAAGTATCCTATTAACGCTGAAGGATGGCTGGCTGAATATTTCAGTTACTTATGTGTTACTTGGTGATTTTAGGTTGCCTCACAGGATCTGGTATCCCAAAGAAGACTTGGATTTCCATGACCCTTTGGATCTACGACAGGCTGAGTCTCTGAATTTATGACTTTCTAGGGTTAGAACAATAGCGGTTCTTTAGAAGGTTAACACATCTCTCTTTTATTACCTTCCCCTGCCCTAGTTTCAATTTCTCATCTTTCAGTTTTGTTTTCTCTGTGTGCTCTCTCAGCCTCCCTGCAAGAAGTTACTCTGTGAGAAGTGCGCGTTTGAACACAATGAAGGTGATCTACCCAAAAGTTGTTAGTGTGACTTAGAGCTCTGTTAGAATGTTGTGATGGAAGATGCTGGTCAATACAGTTCTGTGCTTCAATGGTCTCCTAATTGACCAGGCAATAATTCAACCTGTAATCACCCGATTTCATCGCTACTCAAAAACATTCCTTGAAAGCAGTGCTCAGGTGAATTTCTTTTTCCAGTGGGTATCTTAAATAGCAAAACAGCTTGTGGGGTCTGGCACTACGCACATAAAATGTTCTTGTTCTGAGTTTCAAGGTTTCTCAAGGATAAATTCCTTGGTTTCCTGAGTTTTTGATGAAAAGTATATGAAGAAGTTGGAAGCTTATGTATAAAATGACTCTTCAAAAACTTTTGTCATATGAAGAACAATGAAATTTTTATGTCAACCCACATTAATTTTAGATTCAAGAACCAGAATGTACGAAGAATATCACTGATGTGTTTTGAGAATGGAATAGCGTATTTTAGTGGTAATATCAATTTAGATATATGTCTAAAAATACAACTAAACATTTGCTGTCTATCAGCTCTTCGAAGATTTATTTTATTGCAGAAGCTTTGAATTTTTCTTTACTTTTGTTATTTAACATTTAAGCAATTATAATAATCCTATCCCTTAAGGGAAATATGGAAAACAGAGTAAAACAAAATGAAGGATAAGAGGATAATATTGTTGCTTAGTTCTAACTAATCAGTGCTGTTCACTTGGAAGTAGAGTAATATTCTTGGCTAAAATTTAGGATCTTTTAATAAGGGAGAAGAGGAGAATAAATATTAATAGACAACTTAGAGTCTTTCACAGTAGACAAAGAAGTAAAAAGACAATCATAATTCAGTATAATGACAATTAAAATAATTGCAATCACTATATTAAAGGCTTACCATGTACCAGACTCTGGGCTAGATAATTTACAGACATGAGATCATTTAATCCTCAAAACAATGCATGAGATGACGTACTAGTTTCCAAGGGCCTCCATAACAAAATACCCCAAACTAGGTGGCTTAGAACAACAGAAGTTAATTTTCTTACAGATCTGAAGGCTAGAAGTCCAAACACAAGGGGTCAGCAGGGCCCAACTCCCTCTGAAACCTGTAATGGATTGTCCTTCCTTGCCTCTTCCAAGCCTCTGCTGGTGACCATCAATCCTTGGCATTCCTTCAATTCCTCACCAAAGAATATAAAGATGGCAGATAAACATATGAAAAGATGCTCCACACCATATGTCACTAGGGAATTGCAAACTAAAACAATGAGATACCACTACACACCTATTAGAATGGCCAAAACCCAGAACACTGACAACGCTCAACACTGGTGAGTACATGCGGCACCAGGAACTCTCACTCACTGCTGGGGGGAATGCAAAGTGGCACAGCCACTATGGAAGACAGTATGCTGGCTTCCTACAAAAGTAAACATAATCTGATCATATCATCCAACAATTGCACTTATTGGTATTTTCCCAGAGGAGATGAACACTTAAATTCACACAAAAACCTGAAATGAGTATTTATAGCAGCTTTATTCATAATTACCAAAACTTGAAACAACCAAGATGTCCTTCAGTAGGTGAATGGATAAATAGACTGATACATTCAGACAATGGACTATTATTCAGCACTAAAAAGAAATGAAAAGACATGGTGGAAACTTAAATGCATATTACTAAGTGAAAGAAGGCAATCTGAAAAGGCTATGTACTGTATGATTTCAACTGTGTGACATCCTGGAAAAGGAAAACTATGAAGACAGTGATTTCCAGAGGGTAAGGAGAAACAGGCAGATCACAGAGGAATTTTTAGGGCAGTGAAACTATTTTGGCTGATAGTACAATGTACAATGGTGGATACATGTCACTGTACATTTGTCAGAATCCATAGAATGCACAACACCAAGAGCAGACCCTGATGTGAACTACAGACTTTGGGTGCTAACAATGTTCTGTGCAGGTTCATAGACCATAACAAATGTACCGCTGTGGTGCAGGATGTCAATAGCAGGGGAGGGTGTACATATGTGGGGATGAGAACATATGGGGAATCTGTGTGTCTTCTGCTCAATTTTGCTGTGAACCTAAGACTGCTCTTTAAAAACTTAAGTTTATTAAATAAAAAAGAAGATGAGGGACTTGCCTGGTGGTGCAGTGGTTAAGAATCCGCCTGCCAACGCAGGGGACACGTGTCTGACCCCTGATCTGGGAAGATCCCACATGCCACGGAGCAACCAAGCCCGTGCACCACAACTACTGAAGCCCACGCACTCTAGGGCCCGCATGCCACAACTACTGAGCCCTTGTGCTACAACTACTGAAGCCCGCACGCCTAGAGCCCATGCTTCACAACGAAGAGTAGCCCCTGCTCACCGCAACTAGAGAAAGCCCATGCACAGCAATGAAAATCAGGATAACTGTTAACAGCATTTGTATAGCTCCTCCCAGTACAAAATACATGTACATGCCTTATTTAACTTAATCTTCACAATAAACGAACCAAGCAAATTTATTCCCATTTGAACAAACTAAAGCATGGAATAGAATTTTTTAATTTTGAGAAAATTTATCACTACTCTTGGAAATGAATATTGTCAGTACCAAGACTGAAATTATTATTTGCAAATTTGTAGGGGTATATGGATTTGAGCATCATTAATTCTGGACTTTTTACTATTTAAGAGGTCATTATAATTAATCCTTATTTTAGAGATGATTCTAAAGCATAAATCTCAAACATCTAAAAAGTGACAGATAGCACCTGTTAAAAACAAAACAACAGGGCTTCCCTGGTGGCGCAGTGGTTGAGAGTCCGCCTGCCGATGCAGGGGACACGGGTTTGTGCCCCGGTCTGGGAAGATCCCACATGCCGCGGAGCGGCTGGGCTCGTGAGCCATGGCCGCTGAGCCTGCGCGTCTGGAGCCTGTGCTCCACAACGGGAGAGGCCACAACAGTGAGAGGCCCACATACCGCAAAAACAACAACAACAAAAAGACAAGCCCCAAATGGAGTCACTTATGCTAAACCTCATAACACCAAACTGAGACTGACCACTTAATTTAATTACAGTTTCAGTTCTCCTAGAAATGGAATCTTAAACCAGTCACTCAGGAGTTCGTATGCACATGAGGTAAAGGCTATTGCTAATGGAAATCTTGGAAGCCAAAGACAGAACTGGTGGGCACCGGTTGAGCACTTAAAAGCTGTTAGAGCTCTTGACACCTAACTCTAAGACTCCTGTGTTAGCATAAGTTGGTCATGGAACAGGTTAGACTGACACTAGATCACCACCAACCTCAAGAAAATTTCCATACAATGAGGTGCACGGTAAAACACTACACAATCTCCAACACAACAGCACATCTCTCTTAGGTATTAATTTGCCTCTGAGAGACCCAAGGCTTAGCTAAAGAAATGGGATTCTTAAGGTCCAAAGAGTTGAGTGCACCACCTTCCAGCATGCCTGCTTACATTATGTCTAATAACTGTGGTCCTGGAAGCTACAGATACCTACAAAAATGCCAAAATCTTACTAAGACAACCTAGAATTACAACGACCATTATGGGGAATTTCCAAATAGACAAGATGTGCACTTAAAAGTGCACATAAAAGGGAGGGCTTGCGTTTCCCTGGTGGTGCAGTGATTAAGAATCTGCCTGCCAATGCAGCGGACATGGGTTCAAGCCCTGGTCCGGGAAGATCCCACATGCCCCGGAGCAACTAAGCCCATGCGCCACAACTACTGAGCCTGTGCTCTAGAGCCCGTGAGCCACAACTACTGAGCCCACGTGCCACAACTATTGAGCCTGCGCTCTAGAGCCGGTGAGCCACAGCAACTGAAGCCCACGTGCCTATAGTCCGTGCTCTGCAACGAGAAGCCACCGCAATGAGAAGCCCGTGCACCGCAACGAAGAGTAGCCCCCGATCCCCACAACTAGAGAAAAACCCACGCACAGCAACGAAGACCCAACACAGCCAAAAATAAATAAAATAAAATAAATTTATTTTAAATAAACAAATAAATGTATTTTAAAAAAAGGGAGGGGGGAAGGTTCCCAAATCAAACAGAAAGAATGGGATACCTGCTCCACGTGGTCTGCAGAAGCTTCCAACAGGCTTCAAGATTCCAAAACAGCATCATTGGAAGATTCGTGGCAAAACGCTAGTGAAAAATTAGATGCAAAATGTACCTGAAACAAGAGACAATAAGACTGACGTGACTCCTCTACTGCTCCACTCTATCCTCTTTAGCCGAGTACTCACTAACATTCTCCTAATTCTCTATCTGAATTGCCTTTCTACTCTGAAGAGACAATTAAACAGCTAACTTTTAAAGGATGACCACCTGAGGCTGCAGGTGATCCTCTTCAGGTATTTTTCATACACTGGTCAAAGGCTAAACTAAGGGCCATAGTTAAGAAATTTTCTAAACCCAAGGAGGATCATCAAAAGGTTCCTGAAGAATTTAGAGTCCTGTGATCCTGGACTGCCATGTCTTCATCAGCTTGTGCACATGCCGGTGAGACCTGGTGAGACCCAAAAATGGATGCAGAAGGTAGAATGGTGTAAGTCTAAGATGGTACTTGAGACGCTAGTCTGCAACATGGTCTCCCCAGGGACCAGAAAAAGCTCCCAAAATAGCAACTGATATTTTAAAAGCCATCCCCAGAGTCTTCCTTGCCCACACTGATTGGTCTTATCATTCAAACCTGCAAACAAAAGAAATATGAATCTGTGGCAGACTTTAAAGTTGATCTGGAACCTCTGTTCCTGTGGCATTCTGGCTTCCATGCAATAAATGTCACCCAACCTACTCTAGCTGCCCTATTTATAAATGGATTGTCTCCTGAGATTAGTGGGTTGATTAAGAGGCAGAAAATAGGATGGGAAGCCACCAGTCTGACTGAACTCATGACCATACCTGAGCATTTTTAAAGAACCTTGGAACAGGACCATAAACAAAAGTCCACCGCGTTATCAGCCTAAGAGCTGAAACAGCTCCAAGGCCAGAAACGTAAAGCTATACCTGGGCCTCCCGCACTGCACCCTCCTAGGGTTCATCATCAAAATGCTGGCCCAGCGATCAGTGTCTTATTTGTAGTCAACTGGGACACTGGAGAAAAGATCCCTCCACATCAACTTGAATAATCCCATGTCTACCCCAAAGGGAGGCCCTCCATATGGGCCCCTCCCAGAGTTGATGGGACGCCAAGAGATTCTTTGGTAAACTGTTACCAGTTATTCCCTTAAACAGCCAAGGATGAACTAAAATTAAAATTAATGGAAAACCTTGTCAAATTCTAGTAGATACCAGAGCTACACTCTCTACTTTAATCTCCACTCGCATAGGACAACAAATCCCTCAGAGTAAAAATGAAGTTTCTGTAGTGGGGTATCTAATAAAATTCAGACAGTTTCTGCCTCAACCAGTGCAAATGACTCTGGGACCTAAACTGAAAAACATTCCTTTTTGCTTTGTGATACAGATGCAGTCAATCTATTAGGTAGAGAACTCCTTTCTAAATTAAAAGGGCTAATACGTTTTGCCTTCAGTAGAGATTTCACCTGAGAATTTTCTAAGCAACCCGAACCTGATCTTTTATGTTTCTTACAATCTGTCCTTGATATAGAAGAGGAAGAATTCTGTCAAAAGTTTATTAATTTAATTGAGGTGCCCAAGTATCTGTGGGCTACCTTTAATGCTGACACTGGAAGAGTAAAGCATGCAGAACCTATAAAAATTCTGATAGACCTAACTATCGAAATAACATAACTCTTCCCAAGTTTCCTCAATATCCATTAAAGCCTGAGGCCATGGAAGGCCTCACACCAATATTATAAGACCTTATTGCCCAGGGTCTAATTATTCCCAGTACCAGCCCCTGCAACACAATGATCTTGCCAGTCCAGAAATCTAATGGGCAGGAATGAGGAACTGTTCAGGACTTAACTATTAAGAAGATACAGTAAGTCCCCTACATACGAATGAGTTCTGTTCAGAGAGCGCATTTGTAAGTCCAATTTGTTCGTAAGTCCAACAAAGTTAGCCTATGTACCCAACTTACACAATCGGCTATATAGTACTGTACTGTAATAGGTTTGTAATTCATTCACATCTTTGAAAGTTTGCAACTCGAAGGTTCGTGTGTAGGGCACTTACAGTAGCTATTCACCATCTCCCAGTTATTCAAAACCCAACACCTTTTGTCACAAGTTCCATCAGACTCAAAATAGTTCACAGCTGTGGACCTTTGTTCAGTCTTCTTCAGCATCCCTGTAGCCACCAACAGCCAATATCTATTTGCCTTTACTTGGAACACTCAACAATATCCCTGGACAGTCATGCCTCAAGGGTTCACCAAGGGCCCTTCTTATTCAGCCCAGGTATTCCACTAAGATGTAAGTACCCTCCAGTTCCCCAGGAAACTGACCCTTCTACAGTAGGTAGACGACCTCAGTTACCAAAGAGGCATCCATAAAGGATTCCATCTATTGGATTCCATCTACTCCACGTTGCAACAGTTAGCTGGAAAAGGACATAAAGTCTCTAAGGAAAAATTACAAGTATTTTTAGACATGACCTAGAGTATAATCTGAATGATGAAGGAACCTAGCTATCTCCAAAAATAATTAAACTAATCCAAGAATTCCCTAGGCCCACAACTAAGCAACAGCTTTGTGGATTCCTAGGCCCAGCTGGTTACTGTAGAGTTTGTGTTCCTAACTTTCTCTATCGGCTTCCCTACTCTATGAACTTACTAAAATTTCAGTCCCTGAACCCCTTCCTTGGGAAGATAAACATGAGCAGGTCTTTATTAGACTAAAAGAACCACCTGCTGCCCTACAGCTGCCCAACTATTCAAAGCCTTTCAAACCCTGACTTGTGCACAAAAGAGATAACCAAGCTCTGGGGAGGCTCACACGAGAACACAGCAATACACAGAAGCCCACTGCCTATTACAGCGCACTTGATTCAGTTGCTCTTGCCCATCCCACTGCCTTAAGGCTATGGCTGTAACTGCAAAGTTAGTAGAGGCCTCAGCAGATTGAACCCCAGGAAATATTTATTTACAAACTCCACAAGCTCGCTGTGCAAAGTCTTAATTCTGAATCGGCTCAGCGTTTCTCTGCAAGCTGACTAACCTCCTCTGAAATCCATTTGCTTTCATCATCTAATCTCCATCTTAAACGTTGCAACCTTCTTAATGACGCTACACTGTTATCCCTGCCTGACCAGGGTGAAGCCCGTGACTGCAAGGTAATAATGTCCCATTTTCTGACATTGCATCCTTATTAATGAGACACCTCTTTGACTAATCCTGATCTAATTTTGTTTGTTAGTGTGTCATACTGTAAAAATGAAAAAGGGAATTTCCAATCTGGCTATGCTGTTACTACCCAATGTCAAGTACTTGAGAGGGGAAACCTACCACAAGCTAAATCAGCCCAGTGAGCAGAACTCCATGCCCTTACCAGAGCAAGCCAGTTATCAACAAAGTTTTAATATTTGTACTGACAGCTGGTATGCCTTTGGGGTCATCCATGATTTGGGGTTGTTATGGAAACAAAGGGTCTTTTGTCCACTGGAACCCCAATCAAAAATGGACAGCAAGGGGCTTCCCTGGTGGCGCAGTGGTTGGGAGTCCGCCTGCCGATGCAGGGGACACGGGTTCGTGCCCCGGTCCGGGAGGATCCCACGTGCCGCGGAGCGGCTGGGCCCGTGAGCCATGGCCGCTGAGCCTGCGCGTCCGGAGCCTGTTGCTCCGCAACGGGAGAGGCCACAACGGTGAGAGGCCCGCGTACCGCAAAAAAAAAAAAAAAAAAAAAAATGGACAGCAAGTAAATGATCTCCTTGCTGCTATTCTCTTACCTTCTGAAATTGCTACCACCGAAATTGAGGCTCACACTTAAAACATTAAACCTGAGCCTCAGGGAAACGCCCTGGCTGACTTTCATGCAAAGGCTGCAGCAACAGAATCTATAAAGGATGTGACATATGAAGATAAAGTCCAGTCTGCGTCTGCAAAAAATGACCCCCTGTTGCCAAACTTTTGCCATCCTGATGTCCTTGGGACATGGCACCATTCTGCTCCTGAGAGAAATCACAATGGGCAAACAAAGACTGTAAATTCAATGAACAGTAGGGGCTACAGCAAACCCAAGGTGGCTGCTTGATTCTTCCTGGCTCCCTGGCAAACCCCTTCTTTCAGTTTTTGCATTCCTTTACCCACCATGGTGCAGTTAAGATAACTCACATTATGAATAAATACCTGTAGAGACTCTACAACATTGTGAAAACAGTTTACCATTAATGTCTGACCTCTCAAGTCCATAATCCCGGGAAAATAGCTTTTGTTTCCAGAAACCTCAAGCCTCCTTTCTCTGGAACTTCTGAGCACCTGCAACAGGACTTTATTCAGCTGCCACCTTACACGGATTATCAATATGTTCTTGTTATTGTATGTATGTTTTCTGGGTGGGTTGAAGCCTTCCCTTGCCGCAAGACTGAGGCCTTCACAGTGGCAAAGAAACTGTTAGAAACGTGTTTTCCACTTGGGGTATACCTTCCACAGTCACCAGTGATTGGGGCACCCAATTCACTAGGCAAATCATACAAGCTTTAATAAAAGCCTCACAAACTTCTTGGCATTATCACTGTCCCTATCACCCTCACTCATTAGGCAAGGCTGAAAGAACTCACGGGGTCCTCACACTCACGATCTCTCAACTTGCTGAAATTACTGGACACCCTTGGCTTAAGGTTTTGCCTCTGGTCTTGCTGACGGTTCACAGTACCCACTTCAGGAAACATAAACCCACTCCACATGAGATAGTCACTGGTAAGCCTATGTCTATCAGTATACAACTTTCTTTTGATCCCTTATTATCTCACACTAATATGACCAGCTGCTGTTTAAGTCTTTAATGTCTTGCTAAAGCCTATCATCAACAGGTTAAAGAAGCTTTCCCAGATCCCAGTTCAAAGGATCCTACTGGTCACCTACTGACTGGGTATTCTAGAAACGTCACAAGAGGAAGACAGCCCTTGAATCTTGTTGCAAAAGATCTTATCAAGTGTTCCTGACCCCTGACACTGCCACAAAACTAGAAGGCATTGTACCTTGGTTACATCTCACAGCTGAAGAAAGCGCCACCTGACATCTGGTTTGGCTCAAATTCTGGAGATCTCCAAATCAAACTGACAAGGAAGAGGAAGAGCTGACATAGAGGTAGACTGCTTCCACCCAAGACACTGAATCGACTTCATAACCTTTCTTCTTCTCTTTCTTTCCTTGAACTTGGCATTGACCTTGAAAGATAACACCATCATCCATATCTCCCAGGCCATTGCTAAGGGGGGTAACCTCTTAGACTGCTGGACTTGTCATCAAAAATTCTGAACAGTCTATGATATTAAAAATCCCATGACAAATTTTTCTTCTAGTCCCAATGTCAATATAAACTACAGTCAACCCCCCTTAGAAGTCAGAGTCCAACTTTTACAGCCAGAACATCCAGTGCCTTGTTTTTACCTTTCTCTCATTGTAACCGTACTTGCCCAATTACACACAAATCCCTATGCAAATCACAGTTCATTTGCACCCCACGTTCTTATGATTATCTATATCAGATCTGTCCCCAAACACAAAAAGATCTCACCAGCAGCACCCATCTTTGAAAAGAATTTAGAACAACTTTTTATTTCAGGATAGGAGATTTACTTCCCAAACGCACTGAAAACCTAACTGACCCCTGGCTTGAGTGGGCAAATACAACAGTCCCGTGAGTGAATTCATTAACAGGGCCTCTTTAGCAGGAACGGTGTGTGTCCTGATAGGAATTACCTTTGTATGCGGTGTGTATCATTCTCCTTGAGTTTATGAATGCCTGTATGGCTGGAGCACGACCAGGCAATGACTTCTGGATTACCCAACTGTATCCCTAATTGTCCACAATCAAACTGAGACATCTCATGGACAACTTTTAAAAGAAATGTGAGTAAAACCACAGATATTTTAAATCTTATAGAGCACAGACAATTTTTAAAGCTTAGGCTCACTCTGATTTTTCTCATGCTGGTTAGTACCAGAACTCAAACTACACATGTAATTTTCTTTGCATAAAACAATCATCAGAATCTCTTACCAGAAAAGAGAAAACAAAGCACATGTATTCCCTTTCCTTTAATATCCTTCTAAGTACTTTTTTTTTTTTTTTGGTAAGTTAGTCCTATATTGTCTGGGATTTTGCTTCGCTTTGTTCACTAGAAAACCTTGCATTTAAATTTTGACTCTGCTACTTATTATCTATATGTCCTTGGGCAAGATAATTAACCAGAGATGAGGAAAATAATATGGACACCATAGGGCTGTTATGAGGATTAAACAAAATAATGTGTTTTAATATCTGGCAGAGACACAGGTACACTGAAACTTTAATTAACCTTAGTCTTCTTTTTCTCTTCTAATATTTGAGACAAGAGAAGAGTTTCCTTTTACATATTTTTCCTCAAATTAAGGTGTGTAAACATCATGAGGAGTTTGTGAAAAAGACAAACTTCTGAGCAAAGTCCCATAAGACTTTTTTTAAAATATCTTTGAGTATAATTGCTTTACAATGGTGTGTTCGTTTCTGCT
>NW_020173655.1:0-863 GCF_003031525.2 Neophocaena asiaeorientalis asiaeorientalis
CCTATCAAACAACCACTGGCATTTTATACAGAACTAGAACAAAATATTGCACAATTTGTATGGAAACGCAAAAGACCCCGAATAGCCAAAGCAATCTTGAGAACGAAAAACGGAGCTGGAGGAATCAGGCTCCCTGACTTCAGAACAGACTATACTACAAAGCTACAGTAATCAAGACAGTATGGTACTGGCACAAAAACACAAAGACAGATCAATGGAACAGGACAGAAAGCCCAGAGATAAAACCACACACATATGGTCACCTTATCTTTGATAAAGGAGGCAGGAATGTACTGTGGAAAAAGGAGAGCCTCTTCAGTAAGTGGTGCTAGGAAAACTGGACAGGTAAGTGTAAAAGTATGAGATAACATCACTCCCTATCACCATACGCAAAAATAAGCTCGAAATTGATGAAAGACCTAAATGTAAGGCCAGAAACTATCAAACTCTTAGAGGAAAACATAGGCAGAACACTCTATGACATAAATCACAGCAAGATCCTTTTTGACCCACCTCCTAGAGAAATGGAAAGAAAAACAAAAATAAACAAATGGGACCTAATGAAACTGCAAAGCTTTTGCACAGCAAAGATAACCGTAAACAAGACCAAAAGACAACCCTCAGAATGGGAGAAAATATTTGCAAATGAAGCAACTAAGCAAGGATTAATCTCCAAAATTTACCAGCAGCACATGCAGCTCAATAACAAAAAAAACAAACAACCCAATCCAAAATTGGGCAGAAGACCTAAATAGACATTACTCCAAAGAAGATATACAGACTGCCAACAAACACATGAAAGAATGCACAACATCATTAATCATTAGAGACATGCAAATCAAAACTATAATGAGGTACCATCT
>NW_020173655.1:1142-1479 GCF_003031525.2 Neophocaena asiaeorientalis asiaeorientalis
AAAAACTACAAATAGAACTACCATAGGACCCAGCAATCCCACTACTGGGCATATACCCTGAGAAAACCATAATTCGAAAAGAGTCATGTACCAAAATGCTCATTGCAGCTCTATCTACAATAACCAGGAGACGGAAACAACCTAAGTGTCCATCATCGCATGTATGGATAAAGAAGATGTGGCCCATATGTACAATGGAATATTACTCAGCCATAAAAAGAAATGAAACTGAGCGATTTGTCATGAGGTGGATGGACCTAGAGTCTGTCATACAGAGTTAAGTAAGTCAGAAGTACAAAGACAAATACCGTATGCTGACACATATATATGGAACTTA
>NW_020173656.1:0-4987 GCF_003031525.2 Neophocaena asiaeorientalis asiaeorientalis
AAAAACCTCATTAAAAGATACAGCCTGATCTTTGCAGACCAACAGGGAGATAAAGTGATAGAATACAACATGTGAGAGTAAGGTTTCCTCCCTCAGGGCTGCGGTTAACAGCAGCAGTGAGCAAAGGTAACTGCGTAGCAGCTTAAAGAGGGAACTGAAAGAGGAAAGGATCCCCGAGTATATGGAGCACATCATGAGGAACTCTCAGAAATCACTGGGACACAGTTTAAGGAGTTTAAGGTTTGACAAATTTATTTTGACCTTATGATATAGTTTGGGTTTCATGACAATGAGAAAAAAGCTCAGAGTAAGTAAATGATTTGCCAAATATCATTCCTTTAACAAAGCAAGTATTTTAAAAAGTACGTTCTGTGGGCCAGGCACTGTACTTGATAAATCCTGGTGATTGTAGATTTTGAACTCAGTAACTCTCTCACAAATCCAGGATCCTATACACTGTGTCAAGATGGCTTTAAAATCCAAATAATGAAAAGTATTGAACTTGATTCCTGAGGTTTCTTTCCACCCTGGTGTTCAAAGGCTATAACGCATTTTTCCCTGGGTGAGGTTCAGCTGACACCTGCAAGGAGACTAGTGAAGTCTGGGAGTAGCTCCACGTATTTGAAAAAATGTGGAAGACTCTTTTTGCTCTGAGCAAGAAAGGAAACAGTCTGTGTGCAGTTTAGTTCAGGTTAAAACGTTTTAAACTTTCTGACCTGTTTCCATATTGTGTTTATCATTCCAAATTCAAAATAAGTCATGTCTCCTACAGTCTAGGAACTTCAGTCTAATGGGGGAAGCACAAGAAATAATTTCAATAGAACAAATAGGTGTTATGATAGTGTTAAGTACAGGATTAGGAAAAGTATACTTACCACAATCTATGTAATCAGGACACATTTTAGGGAAAACTAGATCTCAGTTTACAGTGATATTAACTAGAAGTTGGTCAGGCAAGAAGACAGACAAGGGCAATCCAAGCAGCTTTTGCTGAACAAGAAAAGGTATGGAAGAAAGAGACAACATAGTGCTTTTAGGAAAATATAAACACTTTTCTGATTCTAAAGAGTATAAAGGAAAAAGATTGACTGGCAAGGAAATTGGAGAGATAGGTATGATTTTCTTCTAATCATAAAGAGGAAAGGAGGAGTCATTTAAAAGTATGTGACATCACTGTTTGTAGAAGACCTAATACTATATGTAGAAAATCCTGAAGACATCACCAAAACACTACTACAGCTCATCAACAAATTCAGTAAAGTTGCAGAATACAAAATTAATACACAGAAATCTGTTGCATTTCTATACACTAACAACAAGCTATCAGAAATTAAGAAAACAGAAATTAACTATCAGAAATTAAGAAAACAATCCCATTTAGCATGGCATCAAAAAGAGTAAAATACCTAGAAATAAATCTAACTAAGGAGGCTAAAGACCTGTACTTGGAAAATTATAAGACCCTAATGAAAGAAATTGAAGGTCACTCAAACATATGGAAAGAGATATCATGTTTATGGATTGGAAGAATTAATATTGTTAAAATGATCATACTACCCAAGACAGCCTACAGATACAATGCAATCCCTATCAATACACTACGGCATTTTTTTACAGAGCTATAACAAATAATTATAAAATTTGTATGGAAACACAAAAGACCCTGAATAGCCAAAGCAAACTTGAGAAACAATAGAGCTGGAGGAATAAAGCTCTTTGACTTCAGACTATACTACAAAGCTATAGTAATCAAATCAGTATGATACTGGCACAAAAAAAGACACATATATCAATGAAACAGAATAGAGATCTCAGAAATAAAGCCACACACTCATTGTCAATTAACGTACAACAAAGGAGGCAAGAATATACAATGGGGAAAAGATGGCCTCTTCTATAATGGTGCTGGGAAAACTGGAAAGCTACATGTAAAAGAAGGAAATTAAAATATTTTCTCACACTATGTACAAAAATTAACTCAAAATGGATTAAAGACCTAAATGTAAGAATGGAAACCATAAAAAAATCCTAGAAGAAAACATAGGCACTCTTTGACATAAACTGTAGCAATATTTGTTTTGGATGTGTTTCCTAAGGCAAAGGAAACAAAAGCATAAATAAACAAATGGGACATATTTAAACTTAAAAACTTTTTCACTATGAAAGGAAAACATCGACAAAACAAAAAGACAACCTACTGAATGGGAGGAAATATTAATATTTGCAATGATATGTCCAATAAGGGATTAATATCCAAAATATATAAACAGCTCATACAATTCAATATCAAAAAAACAACCTGATTATAAAAATGGACAGAAGACCTGAATAGACATTTTTCCAAAGAATAGATACAGACGGCCAATAGGCACATGAAAAGATGCTCAACGTCATTAATCATCAGAGAAATGCAAATCAAAGCCATTCAACAGGGCTTCCCTGGTGGCGCAGTGGTTGAGAGTCCGCCTGCCGATGCAGGGGACATGGGTTCGTGCCCCGGTCCGGGAAGATCCCACATGCCGTGGAGCGGCTGGGCCCGTGACCCATGGCCGCTGAGCCTGCGCGTCTGCAGCCTGTGCTCCGCAACGGGAGAGGCCACAACGGTGAGAGGCCCGCGTACTGGAAAAAACAAAAAACAAAAAAAAAACATTCAACACCTGTTAGAATAGCTATCATCAAAAAGACCACAAATAACACAAACTGGTGAGGATGTGGAGAAAAGGGAACTCTTGTGCACTATTGGTGGAAATATAAATCGGTGCAGCCACTATAGAAAACAGTATGGAGGCTCCTCAAAAAATTAAAAATAGAGCTACCATATAATCCAACAATTCCACTTATATCTGAAGAAAACAAAAGCACTAATTCGAAAAAATACATGCACGCTAATGTTCATAGCAGCATTGTTTACAATATCCAAGATATGAAAACAACTTAAGTGTCCATCAACAGATAAATGGATAACGACAACGTGAGATATACACACACACACACATGCAATACTACCCAGTCACAAAAAAGGAATGAAATTTTGCCATTTGCAACAACATGGATGAACCTAGAGGGTATTATGCTTAGTGAAATAAGTCAGAGAAAGAAAATACTATATGTTACCACTTATATGTGGAATCTAAAAATAAAACAAATAAATATAGCAAAACAGAAACAGACTCACAGATATAAAGAACAAACCAGTGGTTATCAGTCAGGAGAGGGAAGTGGGGAGGGGGAAGATAGGGGTAGGGGATAGAGAGGTACAAACTACTAGGTGTAAAATAAGTTAGCTACAAGGATTTATTGTACAGCATGGGGAATATAGCCAATAATTTATAACTTTAAATGGAGTTTAATCTATAAAAAATTTTGAATCATTATGTTGTACACCTGAAACTAATATTGTAAATTAACTATACATCAATAAAAAGTAAAAAAAATTCTTTGGAGGTGCTACCTGTTAATTTAGGGCACAAAAAAACGCATGTGATAAATTCACAGGGCCCTCTTACTGTTTCAAAATTCAGCCATGGTGATTGTATTCTGGTGTTTAGAAGACCTATAACCCTGTGGACACTCAGTAAATGTTTTTACATATAAATGAATGAGCACACAGTGATTTCACTGATTCCAGTACGTAATAGGAAGAGAAAACATGTCAGTGCAGACACTTTGGCTATCTACTAATGTTCTTCTGTTGCAGTTAGAAGGCTGAGTAGAAGGCAGATGCCAGCTTGGCTCTTTGGAAAGCCCATTTTCTAGATTGCCATTTTCCATCCAAATAACACTGGACACAACTATATCTCTTAGCCAATCCATCATTATGATGATCAAAGGATCTGGGGAGAAACACTGTGCTTTCCTCAGTAACGCATTTCCACCACCATACCAAGGAGACTTCAAATTACTAACCTCGGTAACCCAGCTACTGAGTGAAAATAAAGAAACCAGCAACCAACAAACATAGGAATAAATAAAACAGTGACATCTCTAGAACATTACTAACTTCTTCAGAACAAAGATAGGTCTAACCTTACGCAAAGATATCAAAAAGGCACAGAAAAAGATAGGCAAGAACTGCAGGTATCATGGTGCCTTTGAGTCTATGGCTAAACTCTTGAGATACGCCACACATTTGTCTCCAGGGAGGTCTGGATATTTCCAAGCCAGGACTACACTGATCAAGAGGGATATCCTAAAGCTGAGCCATTCAAGATTTACTTTGTGATGTGCCAGTCTGATACATTTTTACCATGAAAATGAATTCTCCATTTCCCAATTGTTTTCCCCATTTTAACAAGCAGTTCTGTTCTTCATAGACTAGGAACCTGTATGGAAATGAATGTTCCTACCATTCTGCAGTCTCTGCAGGATGTTTCCAGATTTCATGGAACCCAAAGCTTGCATGGTGTAAAGTACACTTTGAGGTGAGGACAGATGGGGAGGCAGGTAGCCACATGTTGTTTTGGACTGAAAGAGAAAAGAATAACGGGAAAAGGACTTAGAAAAGTGGGAAAAGGTCAATCCAGCCATTCATTTGAATGCCAAATCAAGGAGTTTGGACACTTCAAGCAAGCGCATGAGGTAATCGTTACATAATAGTGATTTATGGTTATCTTTATTAACTTCTTCTAATGTAATTTAGCTGAAACGTGATCCCTCTTTCAGGTGATGAAACAATAAACTATTGGCTTACACTATGAAACCTTGATGCCAACTTAGTTTTTCTTAATGGTACAGAATCCTTCTGAAGTCACGATTTGGAAGCCTTTTTATTTCCTATAATTTTGTGCCTTTTCATTTATAAAACAAATCTGGATATACAATGAGAAGTGATTACCAAGTAGTAATATTTCAATGTGAGCCTAACATCCTTTATTCAAATGCAAAACAAAGACATTTCACCTTTAAAATAACCATGCTGGTTTCTAAAGTAATTGAACAGACACCATGTACTCAGTGATTTTCTCTGTTTCTATCTGTCTCTGTCTCT
>NW_020173656.1:5202-10846 GCF_003031525.2 Neophocaena asiaeorientalis asiaeorientalis
GGAGGGAGAGGGAGAGGGAGGGGGGAGGGAGAGGGAGTTAGGAGTTAGAAACCACATCTCTAAATTTAACAGAGAAAAATGTAATATAATTAACTCAGTAAAAAAATTTTGACTAGATAACTGGTCCTACTAGAATACTCCAGCACTTTGTAGCTTCTTTTTCTTCCATAAATTATTTTACACATTTGGTTCCACAATTAGCTGCATCAAAATTCTGATTCCTATTTCAGAAAGTTGTACTGGTATTCACGTACTGTCTTATGCTCACTTTGCACATTTAAAGTCAGGTAGAATGAGGCCTTACTAAATTTATCATATTATAATTTAATTTACTTTGGAATCCTTCATGACTCAATGCAATTTAATTGAGTTTCTACCATGCCTAAGGCCAGCAAGTCACTTCTGAGAAAGGGTAAGACCAAACTGGGAAGAAAATCCTATGTCCAGGTACAACCCCAAGAAGCTTTCTTCTTATTGTGTTCGCTCTTCTGAAAGAATTACTCACCTAGAAAACGAGCATTTCTAGCTCCCAACATAGAGCAGTTTACGATTTACCCACCAGGGTAGAGGGCTTGGTGTCATTATCGCAGCAACAACCATTGTGAGTCCTCTGGTTTGTGGCTCACTTCCAGCCCATGCGCCCACACACACCCAAGCCTGTTTTCTGCCTCAGCGCATGCTACCCACAACAGTCTACTTCTTTTTCAAGCACCAAAGTTTCCTTTAAAAACTCCATCATGTCTCTGTTATAAAGATCAACTTAAACTAAGGATCTATTTTTTCAGTCACTTAAGAGTGCTAAATGCCTGGTTAGATACATCACCGTAGTACCTAGGTTTTTAGCAAAAAGGTTATTTCATTCATTCCCACATGCAAAGAGACTGCAAACTGGAAGGAAGAGCGAAGGGCTGGGTACTCAGCTGGTTCTCTCACTTAGGCCTGTGACCTAGAGTAAGCTATCTAACCTTCCTCTGCCTTGGAATTCTTACCTTTAAAACGCATATTGTGGGGAAGATGGCGGAAGAGTAAGACGTGGAGATCGCCTTCCTCCTCACGGATACACCAATCACACAAGGCCTGTTGCATTCAGAATTTTGTCCCCCATGATCTCTGTGCACTGATGTTGCTTCCACGGTTATGTTGCATTACATGACAAATGGGATCTCGTAGCTGTGATTAAGATTACTAATTAGTTGACCTTAAAAATAGGAAGGGTATCCTGGGTCATTCAGGTGGGCCCAGTGGAATCCTATGAGCCCTCAAAAGCAGAAGAGGAAGGCCTAGAGATCTGACTCGTGAGAGGGATTCACCAGCCTTTGCTGGCTTGTACAGGGGGTGGGTGGAAAGCATGACAATGAAATAAATGCTTCCCACAACCGGGGAGTGTGGAAGAGGATCCTCAGCCATGGGTGAAATCTGCAGCCTCAGGTGATACCTTGATTTTATCATGGGAAGACCCTGAACAGAAAATCCAACCACACTGCGCTGGACTTCTGACCTACAGAACTATGAGGGAAATAGTGAGTGTTGTTTTAAGCTACTAAGTTTGGAATAGTTTGTTTAATTAGTTATGAAGCAGTATACAACTAATGCATGGTCAATGTGAGAATTAAATGGTAAATTTAGAAAGTCATTGTGAACAATAAGTAGCCTTTGTGTATTAGTCAGAGTGTCCCAGAGAAACAGAACCAATAGGATAGATAGATATAGATATAAATATAAAACTTATCGTAAAGTATTGGCTCATACAATTAGGGAGACTGAGAAGTCCCATAAAATCCTATGTGCAAGCTGGAGACCCAGAAAACCTACAGTGTAGTTTGAAGGCCTGAGATCTAGACAGCAGATGGCATAGATTCCAGTTTAAGCCTGAAGGCCTGAGAATCAGGAGTGCTGCGGAGAGAAGATCAATGTTCCAACTCAAATAAATAGGTAGAGGGTAAATTCAACCTTCCTCTGTCTTTTTGTCCTACTTAAGCCCTCAGCAGATTGGATGATATCCACCCACATCGGAGTGCGCCACCTACTTTACCCATTCTACCAATTCAAATGCTAATCTCTTCCAGAAACATCCTCACAGACATACTCATTGATAATATTTAACCAGATATCTGAGCATTGTGTGGTCCAGTTAAGTTGATACATAAAACAACCATCACACTTTGTTTTTGCTATTACCGTTTTTTCCTTTAATAGTAATTCCCCGTGTCTCTGTGATTTCCAGAGGTTTTGTTTGTCTGGTGTGTTCTTGTTTTGGGCTGGTTTTTTGTTTGTCTTTGAATTTTGATTATTTCCAGCTTTGTTAAGGAATGACTGACAAATGAAACTGTAATATTTTAAGCACACACGATGATTTGATATACGTATATACTGTGAAACGACTATCACGATCAAGTTCATTAACCCATCCGTCACCTCACATCCTCACCATTTTTTGTGGTTCTTATTGTTATTGTTGCTGTTTTGGTGAAGACATTCAAGATCTCCTCTCTTAGCAAACTTCAAGTATACAATACAGTATCAATAACCATAGTTACCATGCTGTACATTAGACCCGCAGAATGTATTCATCTTATAACTGAAAGTTTGTACTTGTTGACCTATAAGATCAGGAACAATACAAGGGTGTCCACTCTTGCCACTTCTGTCCAGCATAACCCTAGAAGTCTTAGAGCAACTAGGCACCCATTCAGTCAACTAAAACATAAATAAAAATCCTTGGTCTAATTCTGTGCTAAAAACAGACTTGTTTTTCATCAGGTATCACTTCATGTATACCTCTCTCCCTAGAAAAACACTTCAGAAAAGATAGCTTTTACTGAAGAGCAAAAACTAAGATCTGTTGTTACTCCCTACCACGCATACTTTTTTAAGAAACCATATTCTATTTCTTACATCATCATATCTCAAACTTTCTCCAAAAATAAAAAGAATTTTTATTAAAATATTTCATATTTCCCTCTGTAGCTTTTCAGTAATTAGTTAGGTATCACAATGAAAGATACAAATTTTGTCTATGGTAATATGGCACATACAATATTTTAAAACTGACTATTTCCCCCTGATTATCATTAAACCCGTTCTAGGTTATAAAGCAATTTGGGGTTGTAAATATGGCCAGAATGTGTTTTTGTCTGTATTCTGGTTCCACTAAGTACGCAGAACATATAGTAGTTGGGAGCTCATACCCTGAAAATAGACAACTTCAGTTTTGTGTTTCAGCTCTGTCACTTTATCAGCCATGACTTTGTGCAAGCTATTTAACACTCTAAGCCTCAGATTTTTCATCGTAAAATTCATTCATTCATTACACATACTTGTTGAGTAGCCATCATTTTTATTATCATTATTCTGTTCAAACTTACGTGACATACATGCCTATGTCACTGTACTTGACTAAAACAATTACAGAGTATTCAACTAGTTGGTATAAAACATAAATAGCAAAGTCATAACTTAGTTGGCAAGACTAAGGTCAAGTGTGAGAGCAGTGTGCCTCCTTTCACCGTTACCATAGGTGTCTGCACTTACGAGCTTGGTAGTATTTTTCACAATGTTCAGTGATTATGTATTTGTGCCCCCTCCTCCCTGACTTGAAGACAGGGGCTATATTATCCACCTCTCTATTTCCAGCTGCTAATACAATACCATGCACAATATGGTAGAGTTTAATAAATGTTTTAAATGAGTAAATGAATAATGAAACATATGCAGTGAGAAATAGGAAAACAGTTAGAAAAAAAAAAAAAACCCTCAACCTGGGGGATATGCTTTACTCTCCAACCTGTCACAGAATATCTGCAAATCAGAATACATTTAGGAGGGGCTTGAAAGAAGAGACATCTATGTTGGAATTCTATGTTGTAAAGTTTACTACAGTAGTGATTAAAGGACAGAAATGACAATCTCAAGAGTAACAGAGATGCAGTCTCAGAACTTGGGGGAAATGGATTAGAAACCCTACATCTTTAGACTGAACTTTAAGCAACTGTACACAAAGATGGAGCACTACTAGCCTTTTTTTTTTTTTTTTAACATATTGGCACTAACACCAAGAAATGACCATCTCGGTGGGCCAGAGTGAAAGACAAAGGCAGGAAAAGATGACTATGACATAGAACCAAGTAAATCAATGTGGAGATAGACGTGACCCAGAAGATGTAACTCAAGTCAATCGAAGCTAAGCTTCAGTCATACTTTTGTAAATAGAACAGCACATTTGGCTTATGACCATATCACTCCAATCTCTGACTCCATCTTCACATTGCCTTCTCCTCTATGTCTTCTCTTCTATCTGTTCTCCTCTGTGTATCTAGTATAAGAAAACTTGTCATTGGAGTAGGGCCTACCCAGATTAACCAGGATAATCTCACTTAAAGATTCTTAACATAATTACATCTAAAAAGACCCCTTTTCTAAATAAAGTAACATTAGCAGTTTCAAGATATTAGAACATGTACGTATCTTTTGGGGGGCCACCTTTCAACCCACTGCAGGAGGGACACTTTCCAACTCATTTCATGAGGGCAATGTTACTAAAATACCAAAACCAGACAAAAACATCACAAAAAAAGAAAAATACAAATCAATCTCTTATGAATATAGCTGCAAAAATTCTCATCAAAGTACTAGCAAAAAGAATATAGCAAACTATAAAAAGAATTATATTTCACAACCAAGGTGGGGGGCGATTGAGAGAGAGAATATCAGTAGAATAAAGAACAAAAGACATATGGTCATCTCAATGAATACAGAGAAGTATTTGACAAAATCCAACACCTTTCATCATAATACTCAACAAATTCAACAAACTAGGGATAAAAGGAAAAATCCTCAACCTGATGAAGGGGAACTATGAAAATCCTACAGCTAACATCATACATATGGTGAAAGACTAGACGGTTTCCCCACTAAGATCAGGGACAAGACAGATATCCTCTCTTCTATTCTACATTGTACTGGAGGTTCTCGTCAGGTCAATGATGGAAGGAAGGGAGAGAAAAAAGAGAAGAATGAAGGAACAAAGGAAGAAAGAAAGAAAAGGCACCCAGACTGGAAACAAAGACGTGAAGATACTACCTCTGCTCACAGAAGACATGACATTTTATATGGAAAATCCTGAGAAATCCACTAAAAGTCTACTAGAGCTAATAAACAAGATTGGCAAAGTTGCAGAATACAAGATCAATATATGAAATGAATTGTATTTCTATAAACTTATAATGTCTAATTCAAAACTAAAATTAAGAAAACAGGTCCTTTTATAATTGCATCAAAAAAAGAAAATACTTAGGAATATATTTGACAAAAGCAGTGCAAAACTTATATTCCTAAAACTAAAAATCATTTTGAAAGAAATTTTAAAAGACCTACATAAATGAGAAGAAATCCCACGTTCATGATTAGGAAGTCTTAAAATTGTCAAAATGGGCTTCCCTGGTGGCGCAGTGGTTGAGAGTCCACCTGCTGATGCAGGGGGCACGGGTTCGTGCCCCGGTCCGGGAAGATCCCACATGCCGCAGAGCGGCTGGGCCCCTGAGCCATGGCCGCTGAGCCTGCGCGTCCAGAGCCTGTGCTCTGCAGCGGGAGAGGCTGCAACAGTGAGAGGCCCACGTACTGCAAAAAAAAAACAAAACAAACAAAA